>NW_027307692.1:0-109260 GCF_964275005.1 Diadema setosum | reverse complement strand
GGGGATGGGGTGTTACAAGGCCGGAGACCTATATAGTCGAAGACCGTATAACCCTTGAGAGCGACTTCACAAAAATAGTGACTACTGTTCCAAATATGCAGGGCACAATTTTGTGTCAAAAATTTTATACAACCTTTTGATACTGAAATGAACACAAAATGAACACAACAAACCGAGTTAGAACAAACGCTGGGAAATCCAGTACTCTTATTCGCATTATTCGTATTGTGAAACGAGCATGAATATATAAATTGCCTAGATTAGACTTTGCTTGAAGATAACTTTGATTAAAGTTAATGTTGAAGGTTCGCTCGTGAAGATTTATTTTGTCATCCTTGTCGCCATCGCTTTTTTCTTGCTGTGATTTGCTTCAATTTTTAACAGGATGTAGCAAAACATACTGTTCAAAGCTCCATGACTCTATAACGTACGCTTAATGTACTAGAGGGAAATATCTTCTTCTTTTTTTAAAGAAAGTTATTTATTTTCTAATTTATTAGAATACCTCGTCAAAAATCTGAGATGAATAAGTAAATTATACAACTATTACCTGTAGCAGAAGCTACCGTTTTGCCTCCAGCCAGCAGGGCAGCCGGCATCCACCCCTCTCGGTCCGGAGAGCACACCGGTGAGGAGCAGGACGACGAATGTGGTAGCAAGCTTCGGAGTAGACATCGTGATGTCGGGAAACCAACGTCTGGTGAGCATAAGTCTCCTTGTGTCTTTCTCCTCGCAGAATACCCCTATATATAGCATTATATGCGTGTGTTTCTGGTACGCCGAAGCGTGTGCTCTGACAATCCAGGAGCAGAATTACTTTCAATAATCCGATTCATGAAGTCAAAGTTCACCTGTCATATTTCAACCACTTAAACGGCAATCTGATTTATTTTGTTGCACTTGAAACATTGAAAACAAGAGTGATATACCATCTATCTTTTTCCTGCCAACTCTTTTTTTTTCTCAAAGGTTTCAAGATTAGATTTCTGTGTGTTTGTTCATATAGAACAAAGTAAATAATAAGAAGAGAGATTCTGCTAGGCAAATCCATTCTTTTTTTTTATTGCAGGTATATAACGATTGGGGACACCTGTCAATCAATTTGAGAAAACCAACAAAATTGTTCTGCTTTACGAAATATGAGTAAGGAAATAATAGGTATTGACAATGATATCGGGCGTTTAGTATCACATAATTTACAGCAGTGATTTCTGCAATGAGTTATGATGTTAATGATACGAATGAGGCAGGTAGCATCATTTGCGTATAAGTTATATGCTTTTGATTTTTTCTGAAAATGTTTATGTACTACAAAGCGAAAAAGAAGAAGACATATTTCCATAAGCAAACTCACTCTTTTTATATACAAATAACAACTGGGGACACCTGTCAATCAATTTGAGAAAACCAACAAACTTGTTATGCTTTACAAAATGTAAGTAAGGAAAGAATAGTATTGAGAATGATATCGGGCGTTTAATATCACATAATTTACAGCAGTGATTCCTGCAATTAGTTATTATGTCAATGACACGAATGAGGCAGGTATATCATTTGCGTACGCTTTTGATATTTTTTTTTTTCTCACAATGTTTAACTTGTTTTATCTCACTGCTAGTTCTCCCAGTTCGTAGCTAAGATTCGTATATGGGGGGAGGGGGTATGGTCAATATTAAAAAAATATATATATAAATACATACATATATGTAATACATATATAATATATATATATATATATATATATATATATATATATATATATATATACATATATGTTTTATTATATATATATCTGCCCATGATTAGACGTGTTTTCATGTCTTTTTCAGGAACGGGTTTGAATAAGATCTTTTGTCACACCATGGGCACTGATGAAGAGTGTGACCTTGCCTTTCAGTATTTGAGAGCTATGCTCCGTTTTTAAGATCCTCAAGATCGATGATTTATTTTTTGACGGCGTTCTTCTTCTGCTAATTGTTTTACTTATACATATATATATATATCATACATACACACACACATATATATATATATATATATATATATATATATATATATATATATATATATATGCATATGGAATACTAGGAGTATGGTCACAATCAGCACTCATAACATTGAAAACAAGAGTGACATACCATTTATCTTATTAGATGCTTTTCTGCCAACCTTTGAGATCAAATTTCTACGTGCTTGTTTATGTACTACAAAGTTCGGACGTTTAATATCACATAATTTACAGCAGTGATTCCTGCAATTAGTTATTATGTCAATAACACGAATGAGGTAGGTATATCATTTGCGTATGCTTGTTATTTTTTTTTTTTCTGAAAATGTTTATCTCATTTTATCTCACTCCTAGTTCCCCAGGCAGCCCGTAACTAAGAATATTAGGGCGGGGGTCAAAATTTGAAAAGGTGGACCTCTCAATAATTATATACTCCGTCCACACCGTATCTCCTATTTGTAGTGGTGTACTTTCTGGGAGTATATCTTCAAATTTAAAATCAATTATAACTTTTTTTTCCCTTTACCTTTAATAGTTTGGTTTGATAAATAATAATGTATCAACCATAAAGACAAGTATCTAGTCTACTCCGTGCCGCTCAGTGCTTACGTTCTTGGACAAGATGTTTTTCACACCATGTCATCTTGACCCAGGTGTATAAATGGGTATCTGGCAACGCTAGGGTAATAATAATTTCAGGGCCCTCTGGTAAAGCAGACCCTAACTATGATTATTATTATCAATATTATTATTATTATTATCATTATTATTATTATTATTATTATTATTATTATTATTATTATTATCATTATTACTATTATCATTATTAGTATTATTACTATTATAATCATCTTATTTCCGCTCTCTCCTAGTTCTCCCCGCACGTAACGGGAACTTGAATGGGGGTGGGGGTCAACTTATGAAATAGGAAACCTTTCAATAATAATACGCTCTTTCCACACCTTACAGCTGAGTGTATTCTGGGAGGGGTATATCTTTAACTTCAAAATCGATATTCTTTTTTCTTACCTTGATAATTAATTTGGTTTCACGCTTTTATTAACCATGAAGAAAAGTTTCTGCTCTTCTCCGTGTCTATATACTCAACTATTCTATCCTATTTACGTTGATTTATAGTTCAGTACATAGGCATGGAGATGATCAGAAAAGTATCTTCAGCAAGTTCAGCATAATCCTTTGATTTGTGTTGCTGAAGATGTCACCCACTTCTTTCAGGATGGCGACATCCTGTAGATGAGTAAAGTGCAGTGGATCCAGGAGGGGGCGCACCGGGGGCGCACCGGGCGCGCGTCCCCTCTCGATTTTTTGTTAAAGCAAAGAAATAAAGAAGAAAAAATGGGGGAGCGCGTGCGCCGCCCCTGGCCTTAATTTGTTAAAGGCGCCTCGAGTCCCCTTTACCGAATTCTGGATCCACCCCTGTAAATTGAGGAGGGCAAGAGACCTCATTCGAGTTTATGGCTGTGTACGCAGAAATGTGGTCATGGGGGAGCAAGAATAAATGTCGAGTTGAATTGATTTGGATTTGGATTTGTTTATTCTCGACATTGCATCAATTTACAATTCATTCTTTTCTTTTCTAGCATTATCATCAAGCATATTGTATGGCTATTTTCCTCAAAATCAACAATTTTCATGACACATACATCTGTGACATAAAAATCTGTGACTGTTGCATGATGTTCTTGAACATCTCAAAAATGTCTATAAACGGTCATGGTCGAGTTTGGTTCATGATACTGGTTCTCAAAGGGGTTGAATACAGTTTTGGTTGAGACCTAACTTCAGATTTCTAGCATTTTTTGCAGAGATGACGAGAAACTACTTATAAAACGTGAAAGAGCAAATCGGTTTTGAAATGGCTGAGATATCCAAATAGAGTGATCCTACACTAAAAGGTTGGACCCACCTGTTTTAATAATGACTTTGCTTTACTTTGTTCTCGGGCGACTCAGCCATTCCGAAACCGATTTTCATCATATAAACTTTGGATTCCTCTTAAAATAACGTGTTCTAAGGGGTTTCTTGATATCTTGCAAAAAGTTAAACCCCAATCCTCATCTCCACCAATACTTTAGCATCCTTTTACCATAAATCTCTCTCAGCCATTCACTCTTATACCGAAGACTCTCAATCCTATACACTGAGAGAGAGTGAGTGTGTTTGTGTGTGTGTGTGGGGGGGGGGGGGGTTCATTTGCCCAGAGACATTGCTCCCATGAAACATCTGCCAGCTGTTAAAGCCAAACACAAAACTACCCACAGACATAACCCTAACCCTAATCCCAATCCACACAACCTAAAACCTATAAAATACAACCCAAACGCTAATCCTATAAAGTCCTTATGAGGAACATAAGACCGGAAGAGTTAGCGCTGGAGCTAATGTCTTGTCATTGGAGATTTAATCTCTATCAGGGTTATTTCCATGGATTTGGATTATATGTGACAAATCTACAAAGAAAACAGTTCAAACGGACCCTGCTCACCAAAGTGGGATGTGTGTGTTGTCGAACGAACCCCTGAACAACCACACCCCCTAGTTACGGGCCTGATCATCTCCTTCCAGCTCTCTTTTCAAGAATTTTCAAAGATTTTGAGACTTCATGACTTCAATTTCTGTGGGTTTTTCTTTTTTTTCACACTTAACAAAAAAAAAAAATAATCCCCCCAAAAAACACACACATGCGCGCAAAAAACAGCAACAAACAAGCAAACAAACAAACAAGATGTTCAATAGCAAATCCACTCTTTACCAACGGCGTAAATCCGTCCTGAGGAGTGGGGGGGGGGGGATGGTCACCATCACCACGATTACAAGCCCACCGGACCGGCGCAGCCTTGGGGAGGGGGGGGGGGGGGGGGGAGAGCTTGGTGCCCCCCCCCCCACACACACACACACAAACACTTTATACAGGGATCGGATGTCCCATTCTTTTGCATGAAATATAATGTGGGAGGAAAGTGGCAGCAAAAATATGAAGACGAAGTTCTTGTTGCCCTTTTTTTTTTTTTTTTTTTTTTTTTGCTTATCAGATGACTTCGGCGGAAAATCAGACCTTAAAAGTATGAAAACATTTTTTTTTTTTTTTTTTATATATGTGAGAGGGAGCGGAACGACCGAACGGGGGGAGGTTGTGTATGGGGGGTGGTAGCCTTCTCCCACACGAGGAAGATTTTGCATTTTCAGCCCTGAAATTCAGCGATCTGGTGCACACTTTTGGTAAAAAATGTGTTTTCTTTTCTTTAAAAAAACAATAAGAAAATGAAATATTCACAATATATTATTGAATGACTAAATCGTGGTATTTCAGCTCTTGCTCCGCATGTGCGACATCACTATGAGGGCCTACTAAATAGTGGGGCCTATCACCGGCGTAGACAGGATTTGATCTAAGGAGGAGCAGTTATGTGAGGGAGCGAAGCAAGCGAGGGGGGGGGGGAGGTATGGTAGGGGGGAAAATTTGACATTTTACAGTCCAAAAACTGCCATTTGTAGCTATATTCTTCGCTTTGGAAATTAAGGGAGGGGCACACCGGGCGCAACTGCTGTCAATCACTGGCAGCAACATCAGGAGAATGGCATAACGATTAAATGCGAGCGAGCTTGAAAATTTTGACATTTTACAGTCTAAAAACTGCCGTTTGTAGCTATACTTTTTTGCTTTGGAAATTAAGGGGGACCGCACCGGGCGCAACTCGTAGTGCTGTCAATCACTGGCAGCAACATCAGGAGAATGGCATAGCGGTTAAAATGCGAGCGAGCGGAGCGAGCGAGCTTCAAAATTTTGACATTTTACAGTCCAAAGACTGCCGTTTGTGGCTGTATTTTTTTTTTTTTCGCTTTGCAAATTAAGGGGGGCACACCGGGCGCAACTGGCGGCAATTACTGACAGCAACATCAGGAGAATGGCATAACGATTAAATGCGAGCGAGCGGAGCGAGTGAGCTTGAAAAATTTGATCTTTTACAGTCCCCAAAACTGTCCTTCGTGGCTGTAATTTTTTCGCTTTAGAAATTAAGGGGGGCGCACCGGGCGAAAATTGCTGGCAACATCAGGAGAATGGCATAATGATTAAATGCGAGCGAGCGAAGCGAGTGAGCTTAAAATTTTTGACATTTTACAGTCCCAAAAACTGTCGTTTGTGGCTTTTTTTTTTTGGAAATTAAGGGGGCGCACAGGGGCGAAAACTACTGGCAATTACTGGCAGCAGCATCAGGAGAATGGCATAATAATGAATGCGAGCGAGCGAAGCGAGCGAGCTTCAAAATTTTGACATTTTACAGTCCAAAAACTGCCGTTTGTAGCTATATTTTTCGCTTTGGAAATTAAGGGGGCGCACCGGGCGAAAACTGCTGGCAATTATTGGCAGCAAAATCAATAGAATAGAATAATGATCAAATGCGAGCGAGCGAGGCGAGCGAGCTTCAAAATTTTGACATTTTACAGTCCAAAGACTGCCGTTTTCGCTGTATTTTTTTTTTTTTTTCGCTTTGGAAATTAAGGGGGCACACCGGGCGCAACTGCCGGCAATTACTGGCAGCAACATCAGGAGAATGGAATAATGATTTGATGCGAGCGAGCGAAGCGAGTGAGCTTGAAAATTTTGATATTTTACAGTCCCCAAAACTGTCCTTCATGGCTGTATATATATATATATATATACATTTTTTTGTTTTTTTTTGTTTTTTTTTGTTTTTTTTTTGTTTTACTTTGGAAATTAAGGGGGGGCGCACCGGGCAAAAACTGCTGGCAATTACTGGCAGCAAAATCAATAGAATGGAATAATGATCAAATGCGAGCGAGCGAAGCGATCGAGCTTCAAAATTTTGACATTTTACATTCAAAAGACTGCCTTTTGTCGCTGTATTTTTTTTTTTTTTCGCTTTGGAAATTAAGGGGGGGGGGGGCACACCGGGCGAAAACTGCTGGCAATTACTGGCAGCAACATCAGGAGAATGGCATAATGATTAAATGCGAGCGAGCGAAGCGAGTGAACTTAAAATTTTGACATTTTACAGTCCCAAAAACTGTCGTTTGTGGCTGTTTGTTTTTTTTTTTCCGCTTTGGAAATTAAGGGGGCGCACCGGGCGCAACTGCTGTCAGTCAGTGGCAGCAACATTAGGAGAACGTCATAGCGGTTAAATGCGAGCGAGCGGAGCGAGCGAGCTTTAAAATTTTTACATTTTACACTCAAAAAACTGCCGTTTGTAGCTATATTTTTCGCTTTTGTTTGTCCCACTTTTATGGGGGAACCATCCCCCCCCCCCCCCATCGACGCCTCTGCATAATGAGAGTGCTTTTGTTAAGTGAAAGATCTGCTACACACCCTTTGATAAATTAGGGAAATATACGTCAATGTCAAAAGTGTACAAAGTTTATCGAAAGGGATCCTGTATAGCGCAACTTTTGCATGTTTATGATTGCAATGCAACGATCTGGTGCATAGTTCTGGCGATATTTGGACAATTTTCCATTTAGAAAGTTCGAGATTTATCCCCCCCCCCCCCATAGACTCGACGCCAATGATCTTCCCTGGGTATGCCCGTAGATGTATCCTGACTGAGTCATCAGTCACTGTCGTTTCTAAGGAATGATTCAGGAAATGGAAGGGGTTCAATTATGGCTATATAGTTTTTGTTATTGTTTTTTTGTTTGTTTCTTTTCGTACATATTTTGCAGATGGTCCCCAGTTACTCGCGTCATAGCATGTTTACATGTAGGCCTATACTATTTGACGTTGTCAACGTCTGAGCCACACCTTACAGTGCATGTCGATTTTACTTTCTTCGCGAGCGAGCGAAGCGAGCGAGAGCTTGAGAAAATTATACATTTTCCTTCAAGATAGAATACTGTTCAGCTCTGTTACCTGTCTGAAGGCCGGCGTACAAACGTCATGCAATATGCCAAAATTGATACAATCACATTTCTTCTTCCTCCATTTTTTTCCTCAAAATTCAGGGGGGGATGATTGTACAGGCCATCCCCCCCTCCTCCATTTCAGGGGGGGATATATCCCCCCCATCCCCCCCGGGATTTACGCCCATGCTCTTTACACAGATAAACTTTATTGGGGACACCTGTCAATCATGTTAAGAAAACCATGCAATTTGTTCTGTTTCACGTAATACGAGAACGGAAAGAGGATGTACAGAGAATGATAAGTACGGCTATGACACAATGATTTACGGCAGCGATTTCTGCATGGTGTTGTGATGTCAATGATACGCATGAAGCAGGGAGTATTGGCGCATGCTTGCAATTTTGATTTATGTCAAAATGTTTATCAAATTGTCACCTCTCTCATATTGTAACTCCCCTGTCAGCTCTCTTCTCATAGGTTCCGAGATTAAATTTCTGGTTTTTTTTTTTTTCACGTGTACGTAAAGAACAAGACATAATTATTCCTTAGCAAATCCACCCTTGTACCAGATTGGTGATATCTGTCAATCAACGCAATTTCTTTTTTTTTTCTGATTTACGAAATATGAGTAGTAGTGCGTCATGTACAGGGAAAACGATGTATGCAGGATGATACCGGACGTTTAATGTCACATAATTTACAGCAAAGATTTATTATCATCATTTTTTTTTTTTTTTTTACATGGCGTTATAAGATAAAATAACACGCATATACACGAAGTAGTTTATAGTGTCATTTGGGCGTGCGCATGATTATGATTCACTTGAAAATATAAATTGTAAAACCACTTCTTTCCAAACCGTTCAGTCACTTCCTAGATTATGTCTATCTACAGGCCTACACGAGTGTCTGACTGGGTTTAGATACATTATGTTCTTCTTTTTTAAACTGTTTAATGTCCACCCAATATCAACATGAACAGAGTCATCTGTTTGCTTTGTTAACTTCAAATATGTAAAATAATTACATGTATCATGCGATCATAAAAAAAACAAAAACAATATCGTATAACCATTTAACGTTGCTCGTAGGTGGATCCTATTTTTAGGCCTATACAAAGGAAAATGCCTAAATGGAACGATTTCATTTTGTGCAGGTGTTTCTGTCAGTGAGTGTGTGCCATGACTGCGCTGGTCATTCTCCAATGGAACGCCCAAGGGATGAATGCTCATGGAGGGGAAATCATTAGATATTATAGATTATGACATGAAGGAGTAATTCATTTGATATGTATACAAGAATCTTGGTTTGCCGATAATACCGAGTTCAATATACCGAATCAATATTCCCCAACACACCACACTGTTAAGAAACAGAAAAAAATGGACAACCTGGTGGAGGGGTAACCATATACGTTCATGACTCAGTTCGGTTTGAGGAAGTTCGAATCTAAGAATTGAAGAAATAGAAATGCAACTGATTGATATATATTTGGTAGATTGTGTTTTCTCGGTAGTGAATTATTACAATAATTGCAAGAATTAATACTCTGAATATGTTACTTTCGAAGGTGAGATTTTATCGAAAGTATTGATGGTCGGTGATTTTAATTCTCATAATGTTCTATTGGGTAGTGTACAAACAGATTTCAACGGTAAATAATCGAAAAGATTATGATGTGTAATAACTTAGTTGTTTTAAATGATGGTTCTGGAACAAGACTGGAAGGTCACACCGGCAAGACATCTTGCTTAGATCTGTCTATCACATCGCCTTTGTTTTCCTGAAACCCAGTGAGAGATTACCTCATGAATTATGCATAACTCAGGGCACCCTTCCACAACATTCTGTCCTACCGCCGGTGCACATAGAAACGTGTGTGTTTGTGTGTGTGTGTGTGTGTGTGTGTGTGTGTGTGTGTGTGTGCACCATCCACATAGGTTAGCTCGTTAATGTTATTCAATTCAGCTTCACATTTTCTACATATATAGGCATGCATTTTGAATGGCCAGAAGAGATGTCCTTATCTACATTTGAGTTGAAAATGTTAATCAGTACCTATATAATTGAACCTTCTGTGAGACTGGCGTCTCGTAATTTCATGACTGCAAAGAATGCCCCATATTCCCCTGGCAATTTGGCTTTGCAGGAATCCTTTTGTGTCCCAGATCCTCTCTGTTCCCTTTCACAGGAAATGTACCACGGACGGGTTTTCCTGGGACAGTGTGATCACCCACGAAATGCCTGTTTAATGTAAATGGTGCTTGGCAATAGAGATTGTTATCTTGACGGCAGATTTTATAGATGTTTGGCAAATATCTTAATACATTTAATATGAAAATATAGAGCATTTCAAAGTGAAAACAAAATTACCGATGGGAAAAATTCATAAATTACACTTTCAAAACCGACAACCACAGTGAATATCTTGTAGACTTTACAACAGTGAGAGGTTTGCATTTTGCAATTTTGGAGTAGTTTCCACGTGCAGAACCATCATGAATTTTTTCAAATGCATGTATTTGCATTGACTGCTATCATTCTCTCATTTGAAGTTAGATGTTATACAACTCAAAATGAATGGGAAAATGACAACACACTATAATAATGTGAAAGAGACAAGGAAATTCATTTTCACTGAAATACAATGTGTATCATACCTAAGAGAATAGACTAGAATTCCTTTGGGCTCTGCAATGTGTTTTGATTGACATTGGTGCTTAGCCAATGAAACTTCGATATTGGTGACTGGCAACTGTATTTCCACGCCCGGTTCCACGCCTCTATTCGGAAGTTTAGACGTACATACTGTATTTAGTAGAGGCTACTATGTAATCCCGTGAGATTTTCGTGCCAAAATTGATTTTTTTCGCTAACTTTGTCAATTTGGGGATGCTGAATCCAAAAAACTTTGGTTCCATTTTTTCTAACCACGACTTCAGCCGCCATTTTGAATTTCAAAATGGCCGCCCTAGCAGACTGTATTTTGACCCATATTTCACAAAGTGAGCATTGTAGAAGCTTAAAATTTGGTGCAAAAAGCATGGGTGTGATGTCAGACACTCTGATAAATCTTTGTCTCATATTGTGGATTGTTTTGATACAATTTGTAGGCTGCCATTTTGAATTTCAAAATGGCTACCATAGCAAGCTGTATTTTTACCCATATCTCATAAAGTGAGCATTGTAGAAACCTCAAACTTGGTGCAAAATACATTGTCATAATGTCAGACACTCTGATTTATCATTTTCTGATATTGTGACTTGCTTTGTAGAGTTTGTAGGCCGCCATCTTGAAATTCAAAATGGGCGCCATAGCGTTTTTACCCATATATCTCAGTTTGCAATTATTGTAGAAGCATCAAATTTTCAAGAATGCACATGCTTGTGGTGTCCAACGGTCCAGTACAGCTGTTTCCTAATTGTGGATCATTAGATAGGCCACCATGTTGAAATTCAAGATGGCCGCCATAGAAAACATGATTATAATACTGTGGTAAGCGTCTTAGGTGAATGTGCCAAAATTGTCCTATAGTTAGACTGAATTTATTTCCAATTCACGCAGAATGACAGCCATCTCTTGATTCAAAATAGCCGCCAGAAATTCAACTTATGTAAGGATGAGGTTCTAATTACGTCATCAAGAGATGCTGAGGGGCAAAAACTGCGTAAAGGGGGAGGGGGCATACCACTATCCGATAGTGTGGGCAAGCGTGTAAGCGTTACATCCCGTATAGCCAAAAAACCACTAAAACGGTTTGTTTTTGCCTCTCGGGCAACACGCTATTTTGCGTTGTGGAACCTCGTTAATGATTATATTTAATCCCAATCAATGAATATTTGTACAAAAGCAAGCATTGATGTAATTGAAGGTGATCTTCAAAAACTTGATGCTGCCTAAAGAGAATGAAGACAAACAAGGAAAAGTCTCGCAATGGCAAGAAATGCTATGGTCACCCTTATCCCATTCACAAGCTTGTTTGTTGGCCATAAACTGAAACACTCAAGGTTTGCTTGATATATTTCTGGAATAACACAGAATGAAGAAGGAATAAGTAGGCTTTTTCGTGATTGCCCTTGAGTGGGTCATCTTCAATTATCAAGACTTCGAAGATGCTTACTGCTGTACAGCCAATGATTCTAAAACTACAAAGGAGTAATGATAGCTCAGTTCTGTGGCGCTTGCATCCATCAGAATTCCTCCACAACTTAGAAGATCATCACAGGAGGGTAATGTAAGAAATTGTCACTTCCTTGAAGCTGATGAATGTGGTGTTTGGCCGTCAGGTATCAGAAACATTCAAGGGAGATACTCTAGAAAGAGGTGAAAAGGGCAGTTTTAATGTTCTGTACTATAAAGAATTTGTATCTGAGATTATTGTGAGAAAGGCCAGACATTCAGCTCGTGCAAAAAAAAAAAAAAAAAAACACCATGTAAGTTTGGATCCAAAGTCATTAAGCTTAAAAGGGATCATCAATTCTTCATAACATTTCTACTGGTTCTACAGCCTGATAGACTTGTCATTATCCAGTCATTTCTGAACGATACAATTATTGAAAGGTACATGTATAAGTTCTAAGCAATTCCACAATCACTCTTCATCTCATTGTTTCATGGCCTTCTCGTCATTCCTACCCATGCCTTAGAAACTCACAAAACTGAGCCAAATAATCAGCCTGAAAGTTGAAATAGTGAGCAGTCAATTCCATCTGACACAGAGACCACATCATGGAAAGAAAATAAAAGAGTTCATCAAAGATGCCATGGGAATTACTGTCACCCGTCACTCACAACAGATAGCCTCATACCATTGTATGTATTGTGCCTCCAGAAGTTTGGCGTGGATGACTTCAATCAGGACAATTTCCTGCTTTATCCTCGTAGAGACTTGATACAATATATCCAGAGAACGAACCTCGTAAACTCTCACAACCTAATTTGTGCCTCTTATACCCATGAATATGATATACTAGTATTAGATTGTAGATATTTCAAAAGGGTTTTTTTACATGCATAAATCGTTCAATTATTATAAAATGCTTCGAGCTTCCTACACCAACGGTAGCCACAAAATTCATTATCATGCTGAAAAGCAAGAAATGCAAAAGTCATTATTTCTGGAAGAATTTAGAACTAATTCTCCCCTGTGTACAGCTTTAGAGTGTTGTTTCTTTTAAAAACACGTGCAGGGAATGAGCCTAGAAAACATTTAATTATCTAAGTGACTATCCCATGAATTATTAGAGTATATAGGGCTAATATTGTAAGTTCTTACAACCAAATCGTCTAAATGGGGCATTATTTAGTCACTCAGACACAGGTTTTTTTTTTAAGTCATTTGTTTTTAACATCAAAATCACATGATTTCCCATTCACAAATTCTACCCAAACGCTATGCTTTTAAAGGAATGTTTCACATGGCAGCCTTTTTGCATTTCAACACAACAGTGTACCTATACAGGACAGGAAACACTTCCGCTCACGCAATATTTAATGAAGTGATTGACTATATACATGATCGTTTCACCATGCTTGGGTCATTACAGATCTTACAGCACCAAATATGGTCAAAATACTTCTTGAATTTCAAGAGTGGCGACCAATACAAATAATCCAATATTACAGAATGTATAAGCCCTATGTGTGTTGGTGTGTTTTAAAGAATGTACACTGTACGCCACCATAAACATTGATATGTCTAAAAGTTGCTTGTAACCAGAGATATTAGCTGAAAAGCAGCCATTTTGAATTTTAAGAAGGCAGCCTTGAAAGTGATCTGCAATTTTAGGGATGGGAAAAGTGCATCTGAATGTTCAACATCATGAGCCCGGTTTATGCCCGAAATCAAAATGTGAACTGTCTGTATTGCGTACATCATGAGATATGGGTCAAAATATACATTCAGTTACAGCGGCCATTTTGAATTTCAAGATGGCCCCCTTTGATATCAAAATGAACCATCGTTTCAGAAAAAGATGTTTCAGAATGTCTTACAACATATGCATGTTCTCTGCCCCAAATTAGAACCTTACACAATGCATACGATGTGAGATACCGGTCCAATTACATTTGTTATGGTAACCATTTTGAAATTCAAGATGGCCGCTAAGGAAAATGATCCATCATTAAATAAAAGAATGCATATATTAGCATGACTGACATCATATGCATGCTTTCTGCCCCAAATTTATAGTCTACATAATGCTTACAACTTGAGATATGAGTAAAAATATATTTAGCTATGGCGGCCATTTTGAATTTCAAGATGGCTGCCTAAAAATTGTATCAAAGCTATCTACAATATTAGAAAATGGTGTATCAGAATGTCTGACATCACAAACATGCTTTTTGCATCAAATCTGAACCTTCTATGATGCTCACATTATGAGAATTGGGTCAAAGTACCGTTTGCTATGGCGGCCATTTTGAAATTCAAAATGGCGACTGAAGACGTGGTCGGAAAAAATGGAACCAAAGTTTTTTGGATTCAGCACCCCCAAATTTACCACGTTAGCTAAAAAAAATCAATTTTGGCACGAAAATCTCACGGGACCCAATATTTCGACATAGTAGACTTTACTAATTTAGTCGACTAGACTTCCACAACGCCGTGCCCTCTATTGACTGGCAATGATCCTAGATCCTGTACTCAGCCCTGTTTACACAATCCTCAGTTCTCCACGATATCATGCCGACCACAGAACTCAGCTCGGAGTTGCGTACACACGTGCACAGAAGATTTGTACACGCGTACACACACACACACACACACACACACGCACGCACACAGACTCACACACATATCATATCATATCATACACCATACCATAACTCTTTGCAGTGGCTTTGCGTCCTGCGTCATGAATATTCACGATAGCTCGCACTTTTGGCGAGGAGAATGGTACATTTGCGGCTGCGCCTATTGAATAATCATGAGATAATCTGTCGCTTGGCTACGGGAAAAAAAAAAAAAAGGCGCTATCGCGCCCGGAAAGGACCTGTGACACGGCCTTAAGAAATATTCTACCCGTCACCACGCGATGCCTGTGAACTATCCATCCAAATAACGTTGTAGTCATCAATTCGTTCCTTCCTCTTAGCTGTGTCTGCTCTTTTCTGAATGAGAACTATATTATGTGACCGTGCATCACAAAACAATCAAAAAGTCGCACCCCTTGATTTTATGTGAGGACTCAAAAAAAAAAAAGGTGAAATGGGTCAACCATGTCAATATTCACTTTTCCATATTTCCTGAAAGAGCTATTTTTCTTATACATTATTCTGAAGTTTGGGATCATAACATGAATGGGAAAGTGTGTTTTCAGCATTTTTTCCACAACCTTTTTGAGGGGGAGTAGAATGATCAGATGTCTTAGAGGCCCCTTTTCATTTTTTGAAATCCTTTGCACACTCTTCAATTTTAAGTCAAATAACTTTTGAAAGGATGATACTACTGCTTTGAAAGTTGGCATTAATCATAGACAGAATGTGTTAACAGAACACGCTCAAATTCAGCTTAATCTGATAATCCCTTTATTGTTGTTGCTCCACTGGTTTACATCCTGTGTTTTGTCCCATTCATTACACAGCTAGCACAGCTTGTAAAAGGTTAAGGGCTTGATAGACCCTGTACTTCAGAGCCTCTTTTCTCAGTTAAAACACACTTTTCCAGAGTGTGTGCGTCCTTTCCAGTATTTAGATAGGTTAGTGGAGTCTATTTGAATTGAGTTATAGATCATTTTAAAGCTTAGAGTCTGCTCTTTCAGAATTTGCCCTTAACTTAAAATCCATGTCTGGCGACTTTTTTGTTGGTTTTGTGATGCAGGGTCACATAATGATTATAGAGAGAGTCTGGCCAAGATTGTGTGTTTGTGTGTGTGTGGGGTGGGGGGGGGGAGGGGGGTGGGGGAGGGAATTAGGTGGGTAGGTGTGTATATTGTTTCATCGTATCTTTTTTTTCCTTCGCCAGACCTTGTCTGATTCACTCGTAGAACGCAATCTGCAGCCGCAAGAGGGCGCAATGCAGAGAATTTGTCAAAAAGTCTAGATTCTGGACAAGGTGCAGCTGCACCTGCAACACACAAGTCTGATGACCGCTGCCAAAATTCATTTCATTTGAAATTCCATGACACCACCACTTATGATAGTACTGTGCAGCTAATGTTCGTATCTTTCACAATTTACCGTCAGTAGCCTGACTAATATATATTCTATGAAGAGTTTGTTCGCAAAAACCAATGTCAATATTTGCCAAATGGAGATATTTGCGAATAAAGGTCAAGAAAAATAGAGAGAATAATAAGAAAATGTTTGCTTCTTCTGACCATAACTTCAAAAATGTACCTTATGACCAATATTATAATTCAAAAGGTATTATTTTGTACCTTATGACAGCGACCGTACTTCAAAATCTTCAAAAATGGACATCGGTTTTTGCGAACAAACTCTTCATATATAAGTTCATGTATATAATTGCTAAATCTTTATGAGACGCAAATATTTTAGGTAACGCCGAAAATTTCATATCACCTTCATGAACTTTAGGCTAATTGTACATTTTTTGGGATTTTCCCTCAAATTGGCATTCACTCACCGCTGATTGGATGGTGGCAGTCTTGCAGTCCGGGAGAATGTAAATGTATGTTGGAATGTTACACCTTTATTGAAACAGTACGGGGGAAAGAATCTACCCGCTTCAAATTACGGTCAAAGCTACACTGCCCTACTTTGGCAAAAGGAAGCAAGTGACATCGAGTACAAATGCTACAAATGAAGAAAATTTTGGGTAGGCCCTTCAGCATGGAAATTTGTGAAGAGAAATAATGTCGGTATTCCTGCAAGTCATGGTGATGCATTTTAAGGGTGCGTTTTATCAACTCTTTTTCTCGGCAGAAACAGATTTTCAAAACGGCGTTCAAGGAATTGTAACGAGATGATAAACGCAAAGCTGTTTTGATTATGGGGTTCGGAAAGCCTTTTTGAAAACCGCAAATTTGTGCTTTCCGAGACAGGTTTCCGAAACAGGTTTTAAGAAACCTATTTCTAGAAGCCCTTTGAAGCGAGATAAACGCAAAGCTGTTTCAAAACGGCTGTGTACTGCGGTTACGAACCATACCTTCTCCTCGGGTCAAAATGGGCAATGCAGCTACACAGTGTGACAAGGCCAGTTTTCGTGCTCGCGATGAGGGCTTTGGAAACGGCTTTTGAAAGCCGTTTCAAACAGGGGAAAGATGATAAACGCAGCCTATGACAATACGAAAAATGTTGATATTCCCATAGAAACTCATTGTTATGTAACTTGCTTCCCTTTGCCAAAGTATTATAGATTTGTAGCAAACATGAAAAATCTGGCAAAAGGAAGCATGTGACAATCATGTCATGAGTATATTACTTACTTCCTTCTGCCAAAGTATTATAGATTTGTTGCAAACATACAAAATTGGCAAAAGGAAGCAAGTGACAATCATATCATTAGGATGTTACTTACTTCCTTTTGCCGAAGTATTTTAGATTGTGTGCAAATATTAATAATTTGGTAGAAGGAAGCAAGTGACAATCATTATCATAATGAGGTTGTAACTTGCTTCCTTTTGCCAAAGTATTTCATTTTTTTTTTAGCAAACATGAAAAATCTGGCAAAAGGAAGCAAGTGACAATCATATCATGAGATTTCTTGCTTCCTTTTGCCAAAGTATTATAGGTTTGTAGCAAACATAAAAAATTGGCAAAAGGGGGCATTAAAATCTGTGAAAAAAAAGAGGGGGATATCACAACAAAGGTGAGAACATCTATACCCCAACCAAAGGAAAACATGCTTCTATTGTACTGCACACCAAATACTCATAAGGATGGTTATCCCTTTGAGGTATAGTAGGCGAGCCTATAAGTACCTCCTTGCTTGTTATCCTTTACGTCCTGTTGTAAACAACATCATTATTATAATGGTCTGTAGGATAGAACTAACACTTATCAAGGGCTTTAGCAGATTCTACTTATTAAGCTCAATAATTGGTTGGGAAGAATGACTTCTCCCATATGCATAATATTCGGTGGTACTTATGTAAGAAAACAGGCAGTTGACCACTGACTTATGCTAGAGTCGCACACGGCCGGGTCACAAAACGGATTTGATCCGGGTGAAAATGAGTCGGATTAGTCCCGGAATGGAGGGTAATTTATGCTACAGTCCCACTCGGCCGGATTTCGAACCGGGTCCATATAGGAATTATAACTGTATCGACCCGGTTCGAGCCGTAGAGACCCGAATTGACCTGTATCTAACCGTAATAAAATTCGCTTTTTAAATCCTTAACTAACTCCTTTTCGACCCCTGTCGACCCGCGTCAACCCGCTTCAACCCGTACCGACCCGGATGTAAACCTTGTCATTATCCATTGCATTGAAGGCAATGCGGTATACAGCAAGGGTCCATGCGGTTTTATGCTGCGGGTTGCAGCGGGACGATGCAAGTTAATGCGGTTCGAACCGGGTCAATTCGAATATCAATACGGAATTGAAATCTGTGTTAAATTTTGAACATGACAAAAAATTTTTCACCGCCGTATCGTATCCCCCGGAATTCATTAGGAATTGACACGGGTTACGATGCGGGTCAATGCGGGTCTCTACGGTTCCAACCGGGTCGATACGGTTTTAATCCTTATGGACCCGGTAGAAAATCCGGCCGTGTTTTGACTCTAGCATTAACGAGGAGAGACAACTATACATCCTTATCCTTTCCTCTAAATCTCACCGATCAATGAATCTCTCCGTAACATGACTAAGGGACGTTTAACTCCTTATGTGCCATGGTGTAACTCCCCTGTGTGCCTTATTATTCTGAGACAGCAACGTATAAATGGAGCAAGATCTTACCCAAAGACAGCATCAAATTTCGAAGATGCACAAGGATCGAGGGGCATTTAGCGTGGGCATGGAACTGCATGAATGGCGACCCTGGTTGTCTTCAACATACATTTTCCAGATCTCTCGGACTACATTACTGCATGCACCCCATCTACGATGAGTCACCGCCAGTCCTGGGAAGCATGCTGCAGTATTAGTAAAAGCTCCCGAAGGTAAAATCAAGCTCGGATGTGATGTAAAGAAATTCGCTTCTAGCAGGGCCCGCTTTCCCAGACTTATGTAGAATTTGTCAAACCAGTTAAATGAAATTAGTTTCTCCTGGACACTTCACGAATTCGCACCAAGAACACTAGATGAAACAACAAAGAAAATTCATGGGAAACAGGACGCATGAGCTAATTTGGGAAACTCTTAGGTTGCGGTTGACGAGAAGAACATTGCTCTTTGACAAGATGTACCTAGTCTGGATAGCATTTAGGCCTTAGTCTAGTGTTCTCACCTGAACGAATTAAAAGAGACTTTTACTTTGTTTCAATAATGTGTAAGGACTACGGGTGGAGTGAATATTGGGAATTTCTGAGTAAAACAATATACAAAATATTCAATGTTTATGAGTGCGATGGTTCCGAATATTACATGAGCGTGCAAGTTTAACCGTTCTATTCAACGACGCGAAGCGGAGTTGAATAGAACGATTAAACTTGCACCGATTAAACTTGTACCGTTCAATAGTCGACTATTGCACTGCCATTGAGAGTGAGCGTTGGATAGCTGATTCCTCTGAATGTCATGTGACCCGCATTCATCCAATCAGATGGCAAGATTCCATACATGTGTTGTATAATATCCTACACACCGTAGTCTACAAAGATTCCCGTGGAGAGTTTGAGAAGAAGAGCCTTCTTTTCCATTTTGATGACCGATATTAGCCCAATTACTCCGGAGTCCCCCCCCCCCCCCAAAAAAAAAAAAAAAAAAAATGATAATAATAAAAGAATAAATAAATAAAAAAAGAAAAAAAAGAAAAAAATCTGTACTGTTCTTTTTTAACACGTCTCCAGAAAAGATAAAATAATAATGTAGGTGATGCATTTTGTTGCTGTTGTTGTATCATTGTTGTATACCTGTATAATTGCTGATCGACGTTTCCACTGCACTAATCCTTGGTTTAACTTTTCTTCCTTTTTCTAGGCAGGCCATCAAACAGAGATTATAAATAGGCCCTACAGAGATTTGCCAGTAGGCGAAATCAATGTGAAGATGAAATAGATATGCTGATAAAGCAGAGAGAGAGAGAGAGAGAGAGAGAGTGAAAAAAAAAACAACAACAAAGAAATAATTATGCCCTACATTTGGTTGAGCACCGGTTAAACTGCAGGGTAGGTCTATACACGCAGCTCGATACCTACCACATTAAAGGGATAATGGGTCCCTAATGGTGGAGATGAGGATTGGGCTTGTAACTATTTGCGAGATATATCATCAAGAAAAAAAAAAAGAGGAATTTAAGATTAATCAGATTGAAGTCGGTTTTGGAAATCAATGGCTGAGACATCCAAAAACAAAGGAGGGCCTAAGAGTGACAAAGCGATCTTCATAAACGATTGTGTCCCACCTTTTATTAGGATTGCCTTGATTTGGATATCTCGGTCACTTCAAAAACAATTAGGCCTATTCATCAAATAAACGTTGAATTCCTCTTGGAATTACATGCTCTTTCATATATACTTCGTAGGCCTATTTCATAAGAGGTATCTTATTATTTCACCATAATGTTGGAAACCTGAAAATAGGTCTCAACTAAAACTATACAAAAACTTTAAACCTGTTAGGTGGCCTGCCGAATGTGACAAGGACCCGGCTGATCGGAAACGCCCTCCCCCAAAACGTCTCGACACTCTATCAATCCGCGCCGCTCGGACGATCACCAGCAGCTCGACCGTCGGACTCAACACGTCGCCGCGACGCCGCGTCGCCGTGTACAGCCACAATAAAAGAGAGTACATAATTATTCTGTACACAATTGTGTCCGAGCAACGTACAACATTACTGACTGGTGATTATTATGCAGGGGCCGCGGAACGTGAACGTTTTTTCTGTGTGTGTGTGTGTGTGTGTGGGGGGGGGGTGTCATGGTCAAGCCCCCCCCCCCCCCCCCCCCCCTTTACCCCTTAGACGCACCGGCGTAGCCAGGATATGATCTTGGGGGCGGTTACTATGCTATAGGGAGCGAAGCGACCGAGCCCCAACCGGCGAGGGAGCGAGAGGGGGAGGATGTGTCCCCCCTCCCACCGTGAGAACTTTTTGCATTTTGATGTTGTAAATGGTGCAATTTGATGCATGCTTTTGCGTGTTTTATCGACTTGAAACGGCCCCACTTGTTTAAGGTAGCAGGATGTTTGATGTGGATTATTATTGAACAATTTGCCTATAAAGTGGTAGCATTCAAATAAACTTCTTTTATCTATTCTTACACTGAATTTCATGAACGCTGTCGGTTTGGCATTCAGACAGAAAAGGTATGCACACGGGGGTGTACATATTCCAAAGGGATATTTCTCCTTCCACACGAAGGTGATTTTATATTTTCAGACCTGAAATTCAACGATCTGGTGCAAACTTTGGGTGCAGTACTTGGATTTTTTTTTCTACCTCCCCCCCCCCCCCCCCCAGGAAAAAAAAAATAATGGAAATAATTCGGGTTTTTTTTTTCGGGGAAGTGTTAATAGCAAAGTCACGGAATTTAGCTCTTATTCCGAGTGTGCATCATCTCTGTGTAATGTACAAAGTCTAGTGAGGTAGAGCTTAGGGGAGGGTGTGGGAGTAGGATGCCCCTCCCTGTCGAAGGAGCTTTTGCGTTTTTAAAATTGAAATAAAGCGATCTAAAGCACATCTTGGTGGGAAATTCAGAAATTGTCATTCCCAAAAGTATACTAAGTCTATAGAGGGGACCAATCAATGGGAGGGTGGCAAGATACCCCTCCCATATTCGAGGGAGCTTTTTTTTTTTTTTATTTTAAAACTGAAATTCAACTTGGGCACTTTTCTATTGAAATATCTGGAAATTTGTCAATTAGAGAAGTGCAAGTCTGTGGAAGGAGACATAGCAGGAGGATGTGGGAGGGGATAAGACAGGGAGGGCTATTCCCCCTCCTACATGAGCGAGATTCTGTATTTTCTGATTGCAGTTAAACGTTTTGGTGCACACATTCTGTGGCATATATGTGAAGAGCTTGCAACCAAAAGGCGCTAAATCCATAATATATTGAAAAATGATGGATTTAGCGCCTTTTGGAAGCAAGCTCATCATTTTGGAGAACTCAAAGTGTAGCCAGAGTCTACTTGTATGCACAGGGCGGGGTGGGGACAAACAGGGAGAAAGCGTGGGGAATGCTATCCCCACCCTTCCCGTACGAGGGAGCTTTTGCCTTTTTAAAGTTGAAATTGAGATATCTCGTGCTACGTATATTTCATGGAATATTCTGGAAATTATCAAAAAAAGAAAAAAAAAAAGAATGATCGGGGAACTGAGAGAGGAAAGGGCTGATTAAAAGGGGATATTTTCCTTGTCCATGAGCTACGGAACTATCGATTTTTCGGAATGTAAGTGGTGCTTAGACGGGAACGATTATGTAAGGGCGGTATCTTAGGAAATTCAAATTTAAGTGCATGGGCGTTTTGATTTTCCCCCGATTTTTCCCTTTTTTTCTTCCTTTTTTTTTAAGAACCAAAACTGTGTGCGTGTATGTGTGTGTGTGTGTGTGTGGGGGGGGGGATGCAGCCCCCCAGCCCCCCCCCCCCACCCCCCCCCGGTTCCGCGGCCCCTGTTGGTGTTATAATATGTAGATTAAGATATATTAATTGCCAGAGAGGATTTTAAGAACTTTATACAATAGCATTGTTCTTCCTTACCTGACTTATTGCAATGTTGCATGGGGCAATACGTTTAAGACCCACATTGATAAATAAAGTATTACAAAAGAAAGTATAATTCCAACTTCCGACAGCCGAGTAAGCCATTATTCCTTCAGTTAAAGTTACTACCAATCATTGTTTGATTCTTGTGTTTAAACTTCAGTCTTGTCCACAATTCTGCCAGTTGTAAGGATTATTTGCCCTTAACTCACGGATCCATAATTACAACACACGTCAAAGAAACCTCTTCCATCGTCCTCGACTACTGTTTCCTTGAATTCTTTCCGGACTCCACTTGTAGGACCTATTAAAGAGTGGAACCAACTACCTGTTGACATTAGGAACTGGTACAACATTTTCTAGGTTCAAAGTTCAGTGTAAAAAATATCTATTAGACAATTTGAAATGAATTTGTTAAACTATATGTTAAACATTCATTCAGGCGCGGTGGAGCACCCCAATTATCTCGCAGAAATCCATCGGCAGCCGAGCCTCATTTGCATAAAGTAAACAACATGTACTCGCGTAGTTGAGAAAAAGTAAACAACTTCTCAAGCTAATAACAATTTCAGGAAACCTATTTTCGGATTAAAATTGAGTTAGTTTGAATTTGAAAACGTGTCCGAATATGCACATATAACATATTAAAGGATTTGACAATGATAAAATGTGAAATTTTAGCGAAAACCTGGCGAGCAAAATTACCAAAAATATGCCTCGAAAATCATCCTAAAATTCACAAAGTGTGATTGCGGAACAAAAGCGCCATTCAAACAAAGTACACCGAAATTTATTTATCTGCTTGCATTTTAAATTTCATACCATAATATTCCCGGCCATGGTTGTGTCGGAAAAAAACAGAAGGTGATGTCAAAAATGACACGAACGCAAAGCGTACAGGTCGGTCCCATGTATATAATCGCGTCACTGTGGCGTTGCATGTCACAGCACACACAACGCATTGCTGCATGCAGCGTGCGCGGCAGCAGCTCAGCAATCACCGCCGTGCGACACTCAGCAAAATTGACTGCGTCACATGGAAACCAACAATGAGCACGAAATCCTGAATCTCACGTACCACGCATGCCCAATATTACGGGAAAAGAAATGACGTCATTTTCAATTGTTTCGCCGACTACAATTTTCTATTCCAAACCCTGTAGAAACAAGTTGATTTCTCAAAAAGTACAGGTGGTACAAAGCGAAAACTTTCACCATATATGGATTGAGGCCTGATGAACTTATGTTGCCAGTTTTGGACACATTGGAGCCCGGCCATAGTCCAGTCGGAAAAAAACAGAGAGCATGTTTTGCGCCGGAGGTGATTTTCAAAACGCTTTAATATCTCAAGTTCTAGTGCAGCAAATTTCATAATTTTTTCATCAAAAGGAAGGTTTTTAAAAACTTAGATAGTGTGGGAAGTTTGAGTTTACTAGCGGCACGCATAGCGGCACAAGGAGAAGGTAAAGATTTGACTTTTTCATGCACACAGTTTCGGGCAGCCGTGGATGCCCGTTGGAAATTCAAATAGAACGGGGCGATAATGAGATGCAAATTGGGGTGCTCCACCGCGCCTGCATTTGATATTATGTAGATTGGCCAGCCTACTTTAGTTTTGAGTGCTCTGTGTGGTGTGGTTGTGTACAGGGGTGTGAGGGTGTGGGTGTGGATGTGTGTGTGTTAGTGTGTTTATGGTCTCCTTTTTTATGTAGGTTTATTTGTTGCCATTGTACAGTATAATTGTTCTGATACATCGTATACTTGCCATGTCGTAGTGTTAGTGTGTGAACTTAGGTGGTACCTTGGTCTGCTGTTGGTGGTTTCAGTGACTGATCTGAATGTTTACTCAACTGATTATTATGATTTGGAATGTCACTTTACATCATTGGCGGTTGGCCTTAGTTGTGCTGCCGAGTCCCAAACTTGTACCTTGCATAGGGCCCCACTCACAAGCCTTGCTTCTTTCGGGGTCCTAAAAAAACATGTAAATTTTTGTATCAGCGATTTGTGATATCTCGTTATTTATGTTTGGTTTTTGAATAAAATTGAATTGAATTGAATTGAATTGAATTGAATTGAATTGAATTGAAATGAATTGAATTGAATTGAATTGAATTGAACCCCCATTATCCCATCCGACCGGCACCTTCAAACGAGGGAGGACTTCCCCAGCATGCATGTATGCTGCGCAGCTGCTGATGATACGCAGTACCGGCGGCGCGCGTGATCCCGTGACCCACCTTTCGAGGACTGATATGAATCAGTGTAGTAAGGGCGCCTACATCCAGAAAGTTGGTGAAGAACAGTGGAGGCCCGGAGCTCGGAGGTGAGATACCGTAATGTCATATGAATGATTATGTTTTCATACAGCAATCTTTTATTTTTTAGAAAATCAACTCTATTGTACATTCTTAAGGGCCTTTGTTACCTTGCTAGTGCTGCAGCTGTGCTTTTGTGGTGACATGTTTGATGTGTTTTGCTTGTAGTTGATCAATACAACGGTCCCACGCGTAGGGATCTACGTCAGTAAGTGTTTATTCTGTTTCTGCACATTGTAACGTTACATCGATAGCTACATGTAACGTTAGGCCTATAGGCTTTACCCGAGCCCCATGGCCATGGCCTGGCCCCTTCAGTATCGACAGTTTACTGTGTATAGGCATACACGCAAAATCACCTTCTGCATTCTAATTCTGTATTACAGCTGACACCCCAGTAAATTTAGATGTGGTAGCTTCTGACTATAGAATATGCTATTGCTAACTCAGTTCGGGAAACCCACTCACAAGGAGGGTCCCCTCCTTATAAGTAACCCGTCCCCCTTATAAGTAACCCCGTCCCCCTTATAAGTAACCCCCGGGGCACCCCTTATAAGGAGTCTCCACGCTTTTTTGCAATGCAACGCGGAAATGAAAGGACTGCGGCAATTCGCTTGATTATGTCCATAAAGCTTCACAAGTTTACTAGTTACTCACGAAATTTGAGCAAAATCGGTTCAAGGCATCATATCTAAAATCATGGATTTGAATGCGATGTCAAACGACCCATGCGAATGCTGAAATGCGAGCGATTACTGGCGTGAGTGTCGCCAGGCGCGGCGGCGCGGCAATGCTGGAGTGCAGACGTGGCGACCGAGTACGGAGACTTTCGTTCATTCAGGTGGCTGTCTGCACTCAAGCATTGCCGCGCCGCCGCGCCTGGCGACACTCACGCCAGTAATCGCTCGCATTTCAGCATTCGCATGGGTCATTTGACATCGCATTCAAATCCATGATTTTAGATATGATGCCTCGAACCGATTTTGCTCAAATTTTGTGAGTAACTAGGAAACTTGTGAAGCTTTATGGACATAATCAAGCGAATTGCCGCAGTCCTTTCATTTTCGCGTTGCATTGCAAAAAAGCGTGGAGACTCCTTATAAGGTGTGCCCCGGGGGTTACTTATAAGGGGGACGGGGTTACTTATAAGGGGGACGGGTTACTTATACGGAGGGGCCCCCCTTGTGAGTGGGTTTCCCGAACTGAACTACACGCAGCCGCTGTCGCGAAGCGACAGCGGCTGCACCTCTATTCCTTCGCAGACGTTGTCATTTTTCAGTGTGGTTGTGCGACTCCTTCATGAATATCTTTATTAATCGTGGAAAACTAAAATACAAGGAATTATCGTAATCTATGATAATCATTCAATAATCGGTATGCGATTTTTTGTTTAATTACGTCAAAAACTTACCAAAATCTGTGGCTGAAATCAGGTCTGTAAATGTCCTTATTGCTTCACTCCTCATCTGCGTGTTATTTGAATGGCATTCACTCTCGTATACTACAACGTAGGTAGTCGGAGAGGTACCTCTCCGACTACCTACGTTAATTACGTTAATTCCACGAGATGTGCCTCTCCAACATTCAATAATCGGTATGCGATTTTTTGTTTAAGTACCTCTCGTGGAATTAACGTAATTAACGTAGGTAGTCGGAGAGGTACCTCTCCGACTACCTGTACGTTGTAGTATACGAGAGTGAATGCCATTCAAATAACACGCAGATGAGGAGCAGTGGCGTACCGTGGGTCAAGACATTTGGGGGGCACCTCATGGCAGCAACATCAGAATTGCATAACGTAATAATTAAATGCGAGCGAGCTTGAAAATTTTGACATTTTACAGTCCCCAAACTGCCGTTTGTAGCTATATATAATAATATATGTATGTATATATATGGGTAATTCCATGGGGTTGGGACTGAAATTGTGACATACAAGTTGAAAATTCAAGTTGGGTAAATTGAAATTTCCTTTTTCCCCCTGATTTGTTACTCCCATTCTTCAACTTATTCCACTAGAAATCTGTTTATTACTTCGCACACTTTCAGTCAGCATGGGTAAACAGGTATGGCAAAATACCTATGTTACACGGACTTCATTTGTTGACATCCTTCATAATTTTGTGTTCTGAAATGATAACAATGAACACATCCACGTTTTTTTCATCCATAACACATCAACATGTTATTTAACAGGCGCATGAGATCATTATTAGTAAGATTGTATGTTCTGATGTCAACTGCAAGCCACTTTTATTAACATGTATTTTTCTACAAACCATTAACAATTTCAATCAAAGGTTTAACTTTTTCATCAAGAGTGACACAATGACAATATTCTTAAAAGCACCACAATTGAAGCAAGTGATTTGTATGGGTATTCAAGTGAAAACATGATTTTATTGTTATAATCAGGGGTTTTCAGTCAACAACCTCGCCCACAGTGTACTACCTATGTTACACGGACAGTATGTCTTTGTAACATAGGTACACTACGACATATCAACTGATTTCCTTTATTGTGGTGTGAGATGTTAAAACCTACACATATAGACTTTATGTATGTTCCCACAAATAACACTATTGTAACAGTTCTTTGGAATTATATCTACTGCACACCTGTGGAACAATACCTATGTTACACAGACTTCAATTCTTTGTAACTCTGGTATGAAAGAAGGCAGACTTAAAGGGTGTGTACAGTTCTGGTCGAGGTGAAGATTTAGCTTTTAATGTTTTGTGAGATATTCAGAAACCACTCTATGAGATGTGAAAGAGCATGCAGTTCTAAGGGGTATCAAAAGTTTATTCGATGAAAATCGGTTCTGAAATGGCTGAGATATCCAAAAACAAGGTGAAACAAAGAGATACTAATAAAGTTGGGGCATGTCGCCTTTTATTATTAGCACTTTTTTGGATATCTCAGCCATTTGAAAACCAATTTTCATCAAATAAACATTGAATCCTTCTTAAAATCACATGCTCTTTCATATTTCATAAGAGGCTTTTCATTATCTCACTTAGGAATGTTCAAAACATGAATCCTCACCTCAACCAGTACTGTACAGTCCCTTTAATCAGAAGAAGAAGAAGAAAGTGAAGCTTTACACAATTTGACCTTATATACACTAACATCATCAACTAGTTGTCAACTAACTAAGAAAACTAATAAAGAGAAATCAGACAAGTCTTCTTGTCTTCTCCATGTTCTTTGTTTGAAATTAATTTCTGCTCTTTTGTCCAATGTCCATTTAGCCCTCGATTTTTGTTTTTCTTCTGTCCATTTTCCCTCTGTGCAGTTTTCTTCTTGTCTAGTTTGTTACGTTCACTCTTCTTGGGTGTTGCTTTGTTGGCTTCCTCTCTGTTTGTGGAGTGCTGTGGATGTGTCCTTGTCACTCTTTCATGTAGTTTAAGACGTAGCGGTGGCAGAGGAGGAGCCATGGCAGATTCATCGACAAACTGAACATAAGGTGTAAAGAGAAATAGAATAAAAAAAATTAAAAGAAAATTTTTGTCGGGGCCGACTATATATTCCTTTTGATGTATGTGTGTGTTTATGAATGGAATTAAATAATTTCAACAATTTTGCTTACATTTCTACCTCTTGGCATACCCATTAGCTAGAGTTCCATGTGTACCTCCCACCAAAATTGGAAAAAAAAATGGGTTATGCTTAAAATGATGTAAATATTAATAATAATAATAATATAGCATGTAAAACATAGGAAAATATAATTTTCATACTCTATGCTAAAAACTTGTTTTGATGTAAGCTAGGAAGGGCAGGTCGCTGCCCCAGTGTCCTAGCTAAGGTTAGGCTAGGGTCAGGGTTACGGTTACGGTTATGGTCCTTAATAGACTCCCAAAATAATACTAGGCCCTATTTTATATTCATCCCCCATCAAAATTGTCACCCTCTTTTTGAATGATAGTGTAGAGCAATAATAGTCTAATTTTGATTGGGGTTCATAATGTCATTGAAGCCTTTCCTACCCACTACCCACCCAAACTGAATAGGACACTGGCATTTTAGCTTTGAGACTTCACAGTGGGTGAGCATGGAATAGAAATGGTGAATCCTTGTGAAATGTTAACAACTTCATCAGAGCATCTAACAGGTCAGTGAAATCTTGGAAGGAAAACATTGACATTTTCGAAGTAAATCTGTTAAAGAGAAAGAATATCACAGCTCCTAGTTCTCTCAATATCACCAGCAAAATAAGGCAAACTCTATTTCTCTAGTTCAGATGCAGTCTGGACATCTACGTTTTCCAACTAGTATATAGTGATGAATACTAACTTTAGCACGTCTACCTTGGTAGATACCTTATGACAAAAGGGTCCAAAAATTCACAATAATCGGGAGGTAAAACAAATTTATATTGCAGTGAAGATACACTGATATACTTTTGTATGGTTTTCTAAGAGAGGAATTATATGCTCCTTTTGCAGAGACCGGCATGGACGGAAAATTTGGCGATCAAAATTATGAACATGAACCTGTAACAAATATCTCAGTATGTGGGACTAAAGTATCATCGTCCACAGTATTTTTGGCCAGTTCAGAGGTTTAGATGTCGTTTTTTTCCTCTAATAGAGTTACAGAATATGACAAATGTTATTATTTTCGTAAAAGAGCGTAAAAGCTTACCAATTGACTTCAGAAACATTAAAACTCCTGTACCTACGTTACATGGACAACGGCAGAAAAACAGATCTTGCGCTGTCCAGGTAGGTGTATATTGGCTGTGAGTAGTTTTTCTGCCATTGGGGGAGGACTGCCAGTGACATGAATACGATTGCTGAAGTTAGTAGCTCTTCTTTTTATCACGAGACGCGTCTTTCCTTACCTACGTTACACGAAGAGGCCGGACATCGCACTGAAGTACAGTGATATGTTCTGTATTTTCTCGTTTATTTGGAGGATTTTGATGCTAATTTTTGGATAAGAATACTTCTGAAATATAAATCTCATTATAGAAATAAAGTTTCTGATCATATTATGATTGGAAGTGTATGTAAAACCATGCTATACCTATGTTACAACAAAAATTGCCATGGACATCGTTTGTAACATAGGTATGAGGTTGCTTGAAGATGCTCTGGTGTTCTTATTTTGTTACAAATGTTTATGTGCCTTATAGTCTTTGTAGAAGTCACCTTGCCTCTCTTAATTATGATAGGCATAATGCTGAAAGGTTGTATATTCCTGTTTTACATTGCCATGAAAATGGCATATATTTATGTCACAACATAATCCACAAAAAACCATGGGACATCATTAGTGAAACAGTCATAGACAAAATACATTTGTACACAGGCTTGTTTTTTTTTCATCAAATAATTCTTCACACATTTCTCTTCAAGAATAACTGCAAACCACAGACAATTAGTTGATAAATTTGTCAGAATATGACTTTTATTCCCTACACAACATGAAAATCTAGAGAAGACCCAACCCCATGGAATGACCCATATACATATATATATTTGCTTTGGAAATTAAGGGGGTTGCACCGGGCGCAACTGCTGGCAGTTACTGGCAGTAACATCATGAGAATGGCATAACGATTAAATGCGAGCGAGCGAAGCGAGCGAGCTTGAAAATTTAGACATTTTACAGTTCCCAAACTGCCGTTTGTAGCTATATTTTTCCGCTTTGGAAATTCAGGGGGGGGGGGGGGGCGCACCGGGTGCAATTGCTGGCAATTACTGGCAGTAATATCAGGAGAATGGCATATAAGGGTTAAATGCGAGCGAGCGAAGCGAGCGAGCTTGAAAATTTTGAAATTTTATGTTCCCAAAACTGCCGTTTTTAGGTATATTTTTTCGCTTTGGAAATTACGGGGAGGGGGTGAATCGGGCGCAACTGCTGGCAATTACTGACAGCAACATCAGGAGAATTGCATAGCGATTAAATGCGAGCGAGCGAAGCGAGCGAGCTTGAAAATTTTGACATTTTACAGTCCCAAAACTGCCGTTTGTAGCTATATTTTTTCGATTTGGAAATTAAGGAGAGGGGGCGCACCGGGCGCAACTGCTGGCAATTACTGACAACAACATCAGGAGAACTGCATAACGATTAAATGCGAGCGAGCGAAGCGAGTGAGCTTGAAAATTTTGACATTTTACAGTCCCAAAACTGCCGTTTATAGCTATATTTTTTCGCTTTGGAAATTAAGGAGAGGGCCTGGGCGCACCGGGTACAACTGCTGGCAATTACTGACAGCAACATCAGGAGAGTTGCATAACGATTAAATTCGAGCGAGCGAAGCGAGCGAGCTTCAAAATTTTGACATTTTACAGTCCCAAAACTGCCGTTTGTAGCTACAATGTATATTTTTTTCGCTTTGGAAATTAAGGGGAGGGGGCGCACCGGGCGCAACTGCTGGCAATTACTTACAGCAACATCAGGAGAATTGCATAACGATTAAATGCGAGCGAGCGAGCTTGAAAATTTCGACATTTTACAGTCCCCAAACTGCCGTTTGTAGCTATATTTTTTCGCTTTGGAAATTAAGGGGAGGGGATGTACCGGGCGCAACTGCTGGCAATTACTGACAGCAGCATCAGAAGAATTGCATAACGATTAAATGTGAGCGAGCGAAGCGAGCGAGCTTGAAAATTTTGACATTTTACAGTCCAAATTGTAGCTACATATATATTTTTTTCGCTTTGGAGGGAGGGGGCGCCCGGTGCGCCCCCTGGATCCGCCACTGGTAGTCAAGGGTGTCGGTTTATGTTTATGATTGGGGGAGGTATGACCAGCGAGGGAGCGTCGAAGTGACCAAGCGGGAGAAGGATGTCCAAAATCTGCACTTTATATAGAGCATCTGGTGTTTGTGAGTGTGTGTGTTTCATATAGATGGAAAAGTTAGGAAATAGCCAAGGTCAAGTCTTATTATTGGCAATGCAAGGCATTTTGATATAGACTAGTATGTAAAGCAACACTGCAAAATCAATGATCAAGCTTAATGTGAACAACCTATCAAACATCATTGCGCAACATTGCAGCGACTCTTTTTACCATTCCGATGTTCTGAGTACACTGCGCACATCCATGCTTGTATTCAAAATGCCAACCAGGAATCACACTGAATCACAATCTTTTGTCGTCTCCGGGCTTTTTGAACAATGTTTCACTATAATACCTCTTTAATTATATGGTTAAAAGAAATCTTAGAAAAATATTTTTTTTCTTTATCATCCTTTCATGTCGATTTCAAAAGCAGTTTACTTAACCCTTGAATTACCATTTTGGTAGGTTTTTTTTTTTTCTTTTTTCCTTCTTTTTTTTTTTTTTTTTTTTTTACCAGCGGATTGGGGGGGGGGGGGGCACGTGCCCCCCCATGCCCCCCCGTAGTTACGCCACTGATTAGGAGTGAAGCAATAAGGATGTTTACAGACCTGATTTCAGCCACAGATTTCGGTGAGTTTTTGACGTACCGGTAATTAAACAAAAAATCGCATACCGATTATTGAATGATTATCATAGATTACGATAATTCCTTGTATTTTAGTTTTCCACGATTAATAAAGATATTAATGAAGGAGTCGCACAACCACACTGAAAAATGACAACGTCTGCGAAGGAATAGAGGTGCAGCCGCTGTCGCGAAGCGACAGCGGCTGCGTGTAGTTAAGGGTTGTTTTACAATCAGGGTACGCACTTCTGTCTCACGGGGGTGAAAAAAAAAGTTTTTTCGTATTCCCTGATTTTTTGTCGTTGCATTGTAGGATAGTTAAATTTAAATAATCTAAAAAATTGGAGCTTAAAGTCTTCAACTTTTCTTTTTATTGCATGAAACATGCCAGTGGTGATAAAAATCTAGCCCTCAGACCTCTGATACCATCTTACCACACCCTGACTAGAAATTGCAACTTCAGGTGAAAAATTAACACATTTTTTGATAATTGAAGGATGGTGAATATGAAAGCAAGTCATGTTTTTAAGTTTTAAACACTTTTGTTCTTGAAAATTCATGATTTTCATGGAAAAATCCCCAAGGCAGTCACCATGACATTGAAGAATTAATGATCCTAAACTCCACAAATCAGTTATACCAGATTTGTTGTATATCCCCGATAGGCATATCAAGGGTGCTTTTACAGGCAAAGTTTGAATGCCCTGTGGTTAATGGTTGCCGAGATAAGTAGTGTCAAAAAAATCATTCGGAGAGGACATTTCTTTTTCGGAGAGGACATATTTTTTTGACATATAGATAACAACATAACAAATACTTTTAAAGTGTTTAGCCCTTTAAATGATTGATGAAAATTATGATTGTCAAGTTCAAAAAGAACATTTCCTTTGATACATTTTATCGAAATGTAGAGCAATTCCACATCATGTGATAAACAAGCCATACCAACACCCCCATAAAGGTTGTGACAAAGAAAAAAAAAGAAAAGAGAAGCGCAACCCATAATTTAGACATGCAGTTGTGCCAGATTTATTGGACTTCACAACACTTTTAAAGAGTTGTTTTACATGTAATCTTTGAATGTCCTTTGATAAGTGGTAAATGAGATATTAGAAGACCAATGTACATTGTGTATACGTGTACATCATTCGGAGAGGACTTTTTTGACACATAAAGATACTGTATGAAAACATGATACTCTTTCCCCTTTTCAATTTATGAAAAGTAGCATTATTTATTCAACAACAAGGACATATTTTCAATATTTTTTTTTCTATGAATTTCAATAAAAATCAAAGAATTTGATGATACTGAGAATCCCTGAAGAATACTTAGATTGGGCTACATAAATTACAAGTCCTGTAAATCCTCAAAGAGGCGAAAGTTTTAAAAAGTTTGTATCTCAGGTAAAGTATAATAATGTTGTGTAGCACCAGAGGTGTTTTTGTATGCAAATCTTAAATGCACTGTGGCATAATGTTTACTAAAAGCATTTAAAATGTCACTTTGGAGAGTATACCTCTTCTCAAAGAGGACATATTATTGACATTCACAAAAATTGCGCTCAAGATAGATGTATACATAGAGAATGGGTGCAGGTGTGGCTCTTCATTGTTATCTGCAGTTTACAAAGTGTCAGTAAAAAGTGATGCTTATGACTTTCTTGATTATCATATTGCATCACATTACAAATTAAACCCTATCGTGGTAAAACATGTTCACATAGTGTAAATTAACATTGTATGGTGTGTTCCAAGCTGACTTCTCTTATACTTTTTGAAATCCAAACAGTTTTTTACATGAACAAGCAACTTGTAATACTCTTGATATATCAATTATTTGAGATGCCTGCATGAACAAGTAAAAGGGGAAGGCATTTTTGTTTCATTATCTAGGCATTCTTTGTGTGTGCGTGTGTGATAAAAGCATTCTTTATTATGTCTAATTACACATGTAGTAAGTCTTTGAATTAAATCAACATGTATTACAAATAAGAATAATCAAATAGGCCCAAAATCCAAAATGTTTTGGACCAGTTTCCACAGAATAACATTTTGCTTCTAATATTTATATGGTTGTTAAGGCAGAAGGGCTCCTAATGCACTATGAGGGCAGAATTCTCAATTCAAGTTGTTTGCAATGTGAAATAATGTAACCTATTACAGGAGCTTTTCTTTCAGATTTTATATCGCATGGATCATACCCAGTACATTTTCGTTTTTGGGAGCACACTACATTGTGCTGCAATGCAGAGTATTATGCATTTACACACGTGGAGTTTATTTATGATTCATCTGTTTTGTTGGGGCGATAGGGTAATTAAACCATAACCATAGTATTAGTAATGTGTTTTCTGTGTGCTTGTGCATAAATCTTGGTGACTGTGTGTTTTCATTCATTTTTCTTGTTTATATTCCATTCATATGGTGAATGTGTCAAAGCAATTGTCCTCTCCGAAATGATTGATTCTGTGAACATAAATGTCTGTACAGCAAACCGAAGGACTCTGGTTATGTTCAGTGTGTGATGAACATCATTAAATATGATATATATACTAATAGAAAACAAAGAATGCTGAATGTTCCTCACTTCTTCTTTTTTTATTTGCAGTTTCATCAATGGGAGTTTAAAATGACATTATAAGTCAAAGGGGCATTTTCATTCAAAAGCATTCATATTATGAAACATGGGGGCAATATAATTGTAAAATGTTTTCAATAAATCATAACTCACTTTTTAGCAATATTTTGTAAGTTTGTTACATTCAATTCTCATTTTCAGGAATTCATGTGTAACTACCATTCGGAGAGGACATTTTTTGTTTGACATGAGTTAAATAAATGAAGAAAAGCATATGAATAAGTCTTGATACATGTAAATGATAGACAACTATTAGCACTGATAATAACACAACTAGGATTTAAAACGTACATATTCCTGTGGAGTACTGAACAAATATGTCATTTTTCGGAGAGGACGCTTTTGGACGGAATTGAAACCATCAAAATTCAAATGTGCACTGCCTGAAAATTAAATGAGTGTGGGTTACACAAATACCCTGTATGTATAGGGTATGAGTGAGACTCTGCAGAGGGTATGTAATTGTTTGAGTTCTGAAGTCTTCAAAAAAGTTATTAAACTGTTTTCGGAGAGGACATTTTTGGACGGAATATGCATATCAATCATGCTTCAAACCCAAATTTTTAAACTGTGTCGTAGATATCATGACACACACAGTTTTTAATATCCACATTTCATTTGCTCATTCTGATATTCTATTTCTGTGTTATGGTCATTGGTTTCATAGATGTTCATTCTCAAATTTTGAAAAAATCAAATGAGACTGTAAAAACTGCCCAAATTGGCTCATTTTGACATATTTTGAAAATTTTGTAAGCTATGTCAAAATTTTTTTCGCTGTTTAAGGTTGAGGTAACTAGGCCTAATAACATGCCATACCAGATTTTGTATTAATGTACACTGTTTTTTTGCTGGACGCTGATAATGTCCAAATCTGAAGTGCGTACCCTGATTGTAAAACAACCCTTAACTACATGCCTATGGTGCATGTACAGTTCTACACCACATACTGTACATTGTACCTATAACCATGATAACATAACCAACCATCCACAGGCAGTGACACCGACAGTGTATAAATCCCGGCTCGGCGCGGGGCACAGTATGGTTGGACCTACTACTCATGGACCACCCAATTTTTATTTGCTTGATAAGAATATTTAACACTGAAATTCACGTAAAAACTTGACCTACGTGATTGAGAAAATCCAGCACTATCAAATGCTGTTCCCTTTTCAATTCGTAGTTTCAGTGCAAAAATATTGATCGCCTTTGAACTTGACTGGCCTCTTATCAGCTCCCAGTGGTGCCGCTCCTTTCTTAGATCGACCGCTGTTTTTGCATTGACGATGCACAAAACTGAGTTGTATTGAACACCGTGTTGTGCGAAGCTTTTTATAAAATGCATTGCATTACATAACAATTTGGTTAAAATATTCATTCAAAATTTTGTCCTTGATTAAAACCCATTAATGAACAGTGAATTTTCACATTTTTTCCCACACACTCTCATCAATGGTCAAAGCCAATACATTTTCATGTGCACTGCGCGCAGTACAGTGGGTACTAAGCGTTCTTTGCGCCAAAACCACACGGTCGGTTTCAAAAAGGGTGGTTGATGATGCGTAGTAGAGCTACCATACCACGTGTAACATAACAATGGGGTCGCTGGTGTGGTTAAGGCAGTGTATGATCCTACTTGTACTATCTTCCTCACATTATGGACACTCACAATTGGCTAATAATTAGTAGAGGGTAAAACCATCAACAGGCATCATGTTACACTGTGTACAACCAGCAGCAGTAGTGTGAAATGCTACATCACATTTCAGTTCAGCATTACCCCCCCCCCCCCCCCTTCCAGAGAACTGGTAGCATGTGGATATCATTAATTATTACCTACATTGTATACGAGGTAGTTTTGCGAGGCAATTACAGTTGGTATTTTGCAGGGTCGGGAGTACAGCGGGCGATATTAGAGCATATCACGAGCATCCGGGTTTTTACATATACAGTGGACTCCTGTTATAACGAAATCCTCGGGACCGGCAGTTTTCTTTCGTTATATCGGAATTTTGTTATAACCGAGTAAATAAACAATAGCAATACATAGAATGGATGACATTGCAGCCCAAATTTTTACTTCGTTATATAACCAGAATTTTGTTATAACCGTGTTCGTTATAATGGGAGTGCACTGTAAAACAGGGAGGTGGGAAGAGAAGGAGTGGAATCTAACCCCCCTGCTTTACATGTAAACATTCCGGTCGACCACGAAGAGAAAACATTTAAGGAGGTCGCTGCGTGTTGATTACACGCACCGCAGAAGAACGCCGATAAATCAACTCATACAAGGTCGACCACTTCCAGCAGCACTACGCGTCAAACAATGACTAGTCCATTTGTGCTCAATAACTGCACAGTGACCGTCAGTTATTACAACTCTCCAAATTGAAACAGAAGCAAAAATAAAGTGTAAAAGCGTTCAGATGTTTGAAGTTCGCCTGTTACAGCTACTTGTATCTTTGAAATTGGAGTTGAATGATATACATTGATGAACAATTTGTCAATTATTCGACATGTTGGTGATGATCTACAGGTAGTCAAATGTCGCTTGATCTATATCATAGTGTATAGCCGTATTCACATATTTTCCTAATTTAACCAGGGGATAGGTAATAATTATGATATTGACTGGCCTCGAGGGAGATACCAGATAAATATTCTTTCAGTTTGGGCAATATCTTCTGGTATCTCCCTCGAGGCCAGTCAATATTATATAAATGTGAAGACTGGCCTGAGTCGGATATGTGACCGTGCATCACAAAACGAACAAAAAGTCGCACCCCTTGATTTCATGCGAGGACTCAAAGAAGGTGAAACGGGTCAACCAAGTCAATATTCAGTTTTTCATATTTTCTTAAAGAGCTACCCTTCTACATTATTCTTAAGTTTGGGGTCATAAAATGAATGGGAAAGTGCATTTTCAGTAGTTTTTCTACAACCCTTTTTTAGAGTAGTGAGATCAGGTACATCTTAGAAGCCCCTTTTTATTTCTTGATAACCCTTTTGTACACTCTTCACTTTCAAGTTTGATAACTTTTGAAGGGATAACGCTACTGCTTTGAAAGTTGGCATTGATCATGGACAGAATGTGTTTATATAGCATGTTTCAATTTAATCTGATAATCCCTTCATTGTTGTTCCTCCAGTGGTTTACATCTTGTTTTTGTCCCATTCATCGCACAGCTAGCACGGTTTGGTAAAGATTAAGCGCTTAAATAGACAGATAGACTCTGTACTTCAGAGCCTCTTTTCTCGATTCACACTTTTCCAGAATGTGTGCTTTCTTTCCAATATTTAGATAGATTAGGAGAGTCCATTTGAATTGAGTTATACATCATTTTAAAGCTAAGAGTCTGCTCTTGCAAAATCTGTCCTTAGCTAAAAATCCATGTCTGGCGACTTTTTGTTTGTTTTGTGGTGCAGGGTCACATATACTAGAGAATCCTGGCTAATGAATTTTGTACAGCTTAAAGGGACTGTACACTACAGTACTGGTTGAGGTGGGGATTCATGTTTTGAATATTCCTAATGTGAGATAATGAGAAACCTCGAGCATGTAATCTTAAGAAGGATTCGACATTTATTTGATGAAAATGGTTTTTCAAGTGGCTGAGATATCCAAAAAAAGTGATAATAATAAAAGGCGACAGGCCACGCCTTTTATTAGGATCTCTTTGTTTCATCTTGTTTTTGGATATCTCAGCCATTTCAAAACCGATTTTCATCAAATAAACTTTTGATACCCCTTAGAATTGCATGCTCTTTGACATGTGGTTCCTGAATATCTTGCAAAACAAGCTAAATCCTCACCTCGACCAGAACTGTACACACCCTTTAATCACTGATCTCTGTGTAAAGTAAAACTGCGAGTGGAAGAACCCTGAGTGCAGTCAGCTGTTACTTTCGAGTGTATGCCACCCATGCATCTCCCCATTAAGAGGTTATTAGATTTAATGATAATTATCATGCACGTAGATGCCAAGAAAATCCAAGTAATTTCAAATATGTAGGAACTGTAGGGCATACATATATGTCACCGTGCATCACAAAACCAACAAAAAGTCGCACCCCTTGATTTTACGTGAGGACTCGAGGTGAAATGGGTCAAGCAAGTAGGCCTAACTTTTTAGTTTTCCATATTTTCTGAAAGAGCTACACTTGTATACTTCTACATCATTCTTGAGTTGGGGATCACAAAATGAATGGGAAAGTAGGTTTTCTGCACAGTTATTCTACAACTTTTTTTTTTTTTTTTTTTTTTTTTTTTGATAGGGTAGTGTGATCAGGTATGTCTCAGAGGCCCCTTTTTAATTTCTTGAAAATCCTTTGCACACTCTTCAACTCTAAACTTTGAAAGAATAATGCTAACACTGCTTTGAAAGTTGACATTAATCATGGACGGAATGTGTTGATAGAGCATGCTCAATATCAGCTTCAATCTGATAATCTCTTTATTGTTGTTGAAACGGTGGTTTAGAATTTGTACATCCTGGTTTTTTTTTTGTGTGTGTGTGTGTTTTGTGTGCTTTTTTTTTTTTAGTCCCATTCATTGCACAGGTAGCACAGCTTAGGAAAGATTAGGTTCTTGAATAGACCATGTACTTCAAAGTCTCTTTTCTCAGTTCACACTTTTCCAGAGTGTGTGCTTTCTTTCCAATATCATACATTGTAGATAGTTTATGAGAGTCCATTTGAATTGAGTTAAATGCATCATTTTAAAGCTTAGAGTCTGCTCTTTCTGGATCTTCCCTTTTAACTAAAAATCCATGTCTGGCGACTTTTTGTTGGTTTCTTGGTGCAAGGTCACATATTTAGAAAATGGATGTTAGCAGCCCATAAGTTTGAACAGATTTGACCCACAGCCTATGTAATGTAGGTAGAGCTGTAAACTTGCAATGACCTAGAGATTAAATCTTAGAAATGAAAGAAAATTTAGATTTCCACCTGAAACATGTGAAATTTGTTAGTATTAAGGAGATGTCTCTTTTATGCACGTACAGTTGTATGTTGTTTCATTTTTTTTATCACATTATGGTCTTGCGCTTATTTCTCTCAAAATTGAAGCTCCTAGAAAAAAAAAAAATATTGCAGTGCAGTATTTGTCTTGATGTTTCTATTCAATTTCTCATTCTCTTACACATAATATCTACAGTACTGTAGATACGCATACCTTTATTAACAATTGTATTAACTTATTTTCTTATTAAAGATGCATTACATGTGTATACAGGGAAACTCGATAATTATAATGAGATGGGCGGGACGGAGTCTTTTTCCTCGTTATAGCCGATATCTCATTACACGTAGGCATGAAAAAAGGCATAACATTAAGACATTAATTTGCACATGTGGGACTTACATAATGCTGTGTCTTAACATGTATGTGACACTTTCTGTATTTGTGTACATTATGCCTGTGTGTGTGAAGATGGAGAATTCCCTGGTAGAAAGCCAATTACAGCATCAGATTGCCTCACATAGTCTGCTATACGTCATGGTGATGTCATGTGTGCATAGGGTCGTACAATTACAATGTACTCCTAGCACATTCTCTGCATTAGCAAAATGTGGTATACTTACAATATGTGCACACAGTGGCGTAACTACGGGGGGGGGGGCATGGGGGGGGGGGCACGTGCCCCCCCCCCCCATCCGCTGGTAAAAAAAAAAAAGAAGAAAAAAAGAAAAAAAAAACCTACCAAAATAGTAATTCAAGGGTTAGTAAACTGCTTTTGAAGTCGACATGAAAGGATGATCAAGAAAAAAGATATTTTTCTAAGATTTCTTTTAACCATAATATTATAATTAAAGAGGTATTATAGTGAAACATTGTTCAAAAAGCCCGGAGACGACAAAAGATTGTGATTCAGTATGATTCCTGGTTGGCATTTTGAATACAAGCAGGATATGTGCGCAGTGTACTCAGAACATTGTGCCCTTTGCACAATAATTGTGCCCTTTGCACAATTACCCCCACTCAGTGAGTGGTAAGATTTTCTTTATGTATCTCTTTACCTGGGGCCATCTTCCTCGTCAAGCTTAGCTTATGATGATGGTCCCCTGCATTTCATTTTTATCATCTCCTATTGCTTCCTTTCATATATGATATTCGTTCTTGAAAAAAAAAATGTATGTAAGATCCAAACGTTACGAATATTAGCTGTGTAAATGACTATGTAAGTGTTTTGTTGATTTGTTGATTTGTATTGATTTTGAAATGCAGAAAGAAAAAATGAACTGAACTGAACTGAACTGAACATCGGAATGGCAAAAAGAGTCGCTGCAATGTTGCGCAATGTGATGTTTGATAGATTGTACACATTTGCTATCAAAGCTTGATCATTGATTTTGCAGTGTTGCTTTACATCTAGTCTATATTAAAATGCCTTGCATTGCCAATAATAAGACTTGACCTTGGCTATTTCCTAACGTTTCCATCTATATGAAACACACACACTCACAAACACAAACAAATTAGGGGATGCTCTATATAAAGTGCAGATTTTGGACATCCTTCTCCCTCTTGGTCACTTCGACGCCCCCTCGCTGGTCATACCTCCCCCAATCATGAACATAAACCGACACCCTTGACTACCAGTGGCGGATCCAAGGGGCGCACCGGGTGCCCCCTCCCTCCAAAGCGAAAAAATATATATGTAGCTACAAACGACAGTTTTTGGACTGTAAAATGTCAAAATTTTCAAGCTCGCTCGCTTCGCTCGCTCGCATTTAATCGTTATGCAATTCTCCTGATGCTGCTGTCAGTAATTGCCAGCAGTTGCGCCCGGTGCGTCCCCTCCCCTTAATTTCCAAAGCGAAAAAATATAGCTGCAAACGGCAGTTTGGGGACTATAAAATGTCAAAATTTTCAAGCTCGCTCGCTCGCATTTAATCGTTATGCAATTCTCCTGATGTTGCTGTAAGTAATTGCCAGCAGTTGCGCCCGGTGCGCCCCCTCCCCTTAATTTCCAAAGCGAAAAAAAATATAGCTACAAACGGCAGTTTTGGGACTGTAAAAATAATGTCAAAATTTTCAAGCTCGCTCGCTTCGCTCGCTCGCATTTAATCGTTATGCAATTCTCCTGATGTGGCAATTGCTGTCAGTAACTGCCAGCAGTTGTGCCCGGTGCGCCCAGGCCCTCTCCTTAATTTCCAAAGCGAAAAAATATAGCTAAAAACGGCAGTTTTGGGACTGTAAAATGTCAAAATTTTCAAGCTCGCTCGCTTTGCTCGCTCGCATTTAATTGCTATGCAATTGTCGTGATGTTGCTGTCAGTAATTGCCAGCAGTTGCGCCCGGTGCGCCCCCTCCCCTTAATTTCCAAAGCGAAAAAATATAGCTAAAAACGATAGTTTTGGGACTATAAAATGTCAAAATTTTCAAGCTCGCTCGCTTCGCTCGCTCGCATTCAATCGTTATGGAATTCTCCTGATGTTGCTGTCAGTAATTGCCAGCAGTTGCGCCCGGTGCGCCCCCTCTCCTTAATTTCCAAAGCGAAAAAATATAGCTACAAACGGCAGTTTGGGGACTGTAAAATGTCAAAATTTTCAAGCTCGCTCGCTTCACTCGCTCGCATTCAATCGTTATGCAATTCTCCTGATGTTGCTGTCAGTAATTGCCAGCAGTTGCGCCCGGTGCGCCCCCTCTCCTTAATTTCCAAAGCGAAAAAATATAACTACAAACGGCAGTTTGGGGACTGTAAAATGTCAAAATTTTCAAGCTCGCTCGCATTTAATCGCTATGCAATTCTCCTGATGTTGCTGTCAGTAATTGCGAGCAGTTGCGCCCGATGCACCCCCTCCCCTTAATTTCCAAAGCGAAAAAATATACCTAAAAACGGCAGTTTTGGGAACATAAAATGTCAAAATTTTCAAGCTCGCTCGCTTCGCTCGCTCGCATTTAACCGTTATATGCCATTCTCCTGATATTACTGCCAGTAATTGCCAGCAGTTGCACCCGGTGCGCCCCCCCCCCTGAATTTCCAAAGCGAAAATATATAGGTACAAACGGCAGTTTGGGGACTGTTTAATGTCAAAATTTTCAAGCTCGCTCGCTCGCTCGCATTTAATCGTTCACATGCCATTCTTGTGATGTTACTGCCAGCAACTGCCAGCAACTGCCAGCAGTTGCGCCCGGTGCAACCCCCTTAATTTCCAAAGCAAATATATAGCTAATGAAACGGCAGTTTGGGGACTGTAAAATGTAAAAAATTTCAAGCTCGCTCGCTCCGCTCGCTCGCATTTAATTGTTACGTTATGCAATTCTGATGTTGCTGCCATGAGGTGCCCCCCCCCCCCAATGTCTTGACCCACGGTACGCCACTGTGTGCACACACACACACACACACACGTACAACATGCAGTGCTAGGTGGAGTGCTTTATGTGTTCAAGACAAAGTTTTCGTCGCACCGAGCTTTACAATCTTTAAACATCATCGCACAGGCAAAGTAAGGCTTTACCCAAAGAGATTTTGCTTTACCTGGCTATAACAGGTTTGATTAAGTTTTTCTTTGTTTGGAAGTCACAAAATTCATCTCGTTATAGCGGTTATTTAGTCGATCTCACTAAAAGAGTAGTGTTTTACATAGACTTAAGTGTGGAATGAAATTTGGGAAAGTTTCCACGTAATGACCGATATTTCATTGGAGCAGTGTACTTTATATCCAGTATCGATTATGTGAAAAATGTGCCTTACATACATGTAACACATGGTGCTCTTTTTGTAATGTTTATCCTCGGAACAGCTGACTCTCTTTGTGGATTGACTCATAGACAGACACAATGAGCTATCCCCCACCAGATGGAGGCTATGGTTATCCAGGGGGAGGGTACCCACCTCCTCAACCAGCCCCTGGCCAGTATCCCCCAGCACAGCCAAATGCCGCAGGGGCTTATCCACCGGCAGCCTACTCAGCTTACCCACCCCCTCTGGCAGGTGGTGGTGTGAGTATCTCATACGTACTGATTCTGTATTCTACCCCTTTGGAGACTGGTCCAAAGTATGCTTGGTCAGATGTCTGTGGGAGATAGCAAATTATCCCGTTCTCAATGGGTTAGATATTCAATTTATAACGTTGTGTTTACAATAACATTGGATATATTATCTTGAAATGAAACAAATATTGTTTGCTTCTTTTTCTTCTGCAATGTCAATTGAAGCTGTATACTCCACAGTTCTGTATCCTCAGCATACTACAGTACATGTAGTTGTGAAGCTTTTTCTGAAGACTGTTTTAAACTCACACTGAGGGTACTGCATTTCTGTCACACTCAGCAGACACTGGAATCCTGTCCCAACTCTAAGACATGCAGAGACCTCACAATGTACACAGCTTCTTGACTTAGACTTCACCCCTGGTGTAACTTACATGGAACCTTGTAACAGAATTTTCTTAACAGTGAACCAAAGATACATTTCCCAAAATCATATGTACATGTATGTCACAGATAAGTCTTTATGGATAACATTTGTTTTGCTATGACAAATTTCATAAAATGAAAGAAACTGCCAATCCAGAGTCTATGGGTGCGTTCGAGCGCTTTAAAGCGACCCAAAGCGAACTGAACTAAAGCGTACCGTACCGTACCATGCCAATTTTGGAGTGTTCGAGCGCTCTGTGGAGAAAGCGTACTCACGAGTAATTTTTAGAAAGGTCACGCTTGTTTGTAGCAAGAATGTCATTCACCCCTGGCGCTTGAACTACTTACAGCTGTCCAGAACAAAGAGAATGATGTTTTTGCATTGTGACGTATGGGAATGATACGCGCATGCTTTACAACGAACTTTTGGTACGCTTTGGTACGCTTTTGGAGCACATCGGGAAGTGGTCCACTTTTGGCTCGGTACAGTACGGTACGGTACACTTTAGGAGCGGGTACGGTACGGCACAGTTCGCTTTAGGAGAGCGCTCGAACGCACCCTTTGACTTCATTGTAACAAGAGTTGCCTCTGCAGGGAAATCAAGTCATTATTTACTTGTTTATTCTATTTAATGGAAACTTGAAACATTATGTATACTTTTTTTTTACCCATTGAGACTGGCTGATTTTGCTACAACACGCATTTCCAATAGACCCCTGCCCGAGTAACTCGGGACTCATCCTCGCCGGGTTTAGCAGCATTGTTTTAAGAGATTTTTTTTTTTTTTTTTCATGCCTCTGCCAGGAAGTGGTGACAGAGGCATTATGTTTTTGGGTTGTCTGTCCTTCCTTCCATCCGTCCGTCTGTCCATCTGTCTTTCCGTCCGTCCGTCCGTAATGAATTTTGTGGACAGCGTATTGAACTAAAAAACCTTTTGAGGTATTCTAATGAAACTTGGCATGTATGTGTATTATATGTAGGGGGTGAAGTTGTGCCTATCAACTTTTGGATGCACATGCTCAAGGTCAAAGGTCAAAAGGTTAAGGTCAAATGCTTAAAATTTCACTATTTCCCCCATATCTATGCAATGCCTTGGTGTACATGTATTACTCAATTAAAATTCTCTGGTGAAAGTTTGGGGTCATGCGGTCAAAGGTCAAAAGGTCAAGTAAAAATGTTCAAATTTCATTTTTTTTTTCTCCGTATCTTGGAAATTGTTCAAGGTATCTTCATGGAACATAGTGCACTGGCAGTGATTATCTAGGGAATTTGGGGTTCATGGGGTCAAAAGTCAGGGGTCAAAGGTCAAGGGCAACACTTCAAAAATGTCTATTTCCCTCATATTTATGCATTGCCAGCAGGATTTTTTTTTTTTTTTAACTTGGTGTATGCATGTATAACCAAATAGAGATTCTCTGGGAAGTGTTTTGTTTTGTTTTCTTTTGCCAAAAAGGTCAAAGGTCAAAGATGAAGCGAAAGTGCTGAACTTCTTCCTCCATATCTCGGAAGTGGCTCAAGTTACATTGTATCTTGAAACTTAGTACTTATTTTTTATGCATGTTCTGCTTGACAGTGATTCTCCAATGAATTTTAGGGTCAAAGACCAGGTGAAAATGGTAACAAGTTAATATTCAATACAGAAATTGCACTTTTTCTCCATACCTTGAAAATTAAACTTATGAAAGTGTCAAAGTCATGTTAAAGTCCTTAAATCCACAAATACATGCTCTCCTATTCATCCAAATAAACCTAGGTCAAGGAAGGTGAATATTCAACACATTTCTGACAATCATGTCATTTTTTTATGTACAATGTATTTTGCCAATTTTTGAAAAAGTAATCACACATTGTCCACATGTACTATAGACCTATTAGGAGAATCATGCATTATGGCGGAGGCATACCAGTCACCATAGTGACATTTCTATTTTTATTTTTTTTTAGTCTCTCCTGCCTGAATGATTCAGTGAGACTTCGCTACACAATCTTATTTTGATCTTCATTATCTGTAAGAATGATTATTAAGGAATGTTACCATAATTTCTCCATTTTGATTTCATTCTGAGATTTACATTCCACCTTCCCTACATGGAATCCAGGGGAGTGGAGAAAATCCTTCATTCATCATGGAATTTTACTTTCGAGTAAAACTAGTGTATGTTTAAATATATTGTATATAAGGGCTAGATTTTTTTTTTAAATGTTTGTTTGTTTGTTTGTTTTCAATATGTGTACATTCTGTGCAGGTTCCACCTCCCCCGGTCTACAACCCAGGACCTCCCCCTCCCCAGGGGATGGCACCAGGACAGCCGTATCCCGCCCCTGGGGCTCCCCAGGGTTATCCCATGCAGGTATAGTCTCGTTATCCATCAAATTTTTTACGTTAACCCATTGAGGACGGTTTGATTTTACTACAACATGCATTTCCCATAGATACTTGCCCGAGTATACTCCGGTCTGGTCCTCAACGGGTTAAGGCCCTAGTTTTCTCTCCTTTCTTTCTTTCTTTCTTCGTATGTGCATGTTTTATTTATTTATTTGTTATACCCCGCATACACAAAGTGTATAGGGGGTACATGTATATATAAATCAGCTTGTGTTCGGTTGGGCGGTCGGGCGGGCAGTCGGGCTGTCGGGCGGCCAGGTGGTCGGGCGGTTAGGCTGTCCGTTGCAAATCTTGCATCAGGAACTCCTACAGTTTTGAGGCAGTTTTAGTGAAACTTCGGTTACATGATGACATTGAGGTATAGATGACATGTGCAAGACATTTGGGGGGGGGGTTGTTGGAGAAAGCATTGCTATGGTAGCCACAATTTGCCCCAAGACCTTGTGGATTGAACAGTATTTAAGCAATTTATTGCAAATTTGGTGTGGATTGAACTTCTTCCACAGTATTTAAGCAATTTATTGCAAATTTGGTATGTATAATGACAGGTGAATATGCAAGACACACTTTGTGTCTGTACCCGACAAGGCATTGCCATAACAACAGTTTATTTTCTTGAAAATCTTGTGATGTGAACTTTGGTGTACATAATGACATTGATGTGTAGATGTGCAAGACATGTTTTTTTTTGTTGTTGTTGTTGTGTGTGTGTGTGTTTGTCGGAGAAAGCATTGCCATGGTAACCACAATTTCCCCCAACCCTGTAAAGTGAACTACTTTCACAGTGTTTAAGCACTTTACAATATATTTCAAATTCAGTATGTAGGGCCTATAATGATCTATACGTAGGTGTAGTTGTGCAAGTTAAGCCTGTACCTGACATGTTGCCATGGTAACTGCATATTTTCTTCAAATTTTATGGAGTGAACTACTTCCACAATTGTTCAGCAGTCAAACTCACCAGGTACTCACAAGGTACTACACACATGTATACACACACAGACAAACACACACACACACACATACATAACCTTATATCAAACCCAGGTACAACATTCTTTTTCATAGGAATCTTGGCTTTAGTGATACTTCTAGTTTACTTTTGGAGGGGGGGGGGGATTTGCTTTTTGCCTTGTGTATTAGTGTTTAGAACATTTTACATTTTAATACTGCCTCTGTATCAAAGTACGGCAAAGCCCTATTTGTTTAGGATGTCACTTTGTTCCACAGCTTTTTTTCCATTTGGTTTGATATGTGAATGTTTAGAGTTTACTTTCTCCCTCTCGCCAGCTGTACAACTTCCCATCTTATCCCCTGCTCCTACCTCAAGATAGATTGCTTTGGTGTCTATCACTTTAAATGTATGTCAGTATGATATGTTTTCACCCCAAAACCATGCTGCAATATATCTGTAAAGATGTTGTACAGGTTACATCCTAGCACTAATTTTCTCCACAAACCATGGCTGGTTTAAATTGGCATTTTGATATCAGTGCTTAAATTCTCACTGCCACAAGTTCCAATGATCACTTCTTTGGGTATGAATCAATTTTTTGTTTGTGAAAGGCTCCGTTCATGTATGAAAAAATGTAAAATTATGGCGATAATATGGACTCTAGTACAGTCACACAATTATTACTGTTTTTGTTTATTAGTTACACAGTGCACTCCCATTATAACGAACGCAGAGTGACAGTTATAACAACAATTTGTCACAACAAAGTGAAATTTCAGGTCCCAAAGTTATTGACTCTGTCAACGGTAATACTGTTTTGTTTTGTTTTTTCTCCTGATAAAGTCCTGTGCTCTTTCGATATGCTAAAAAAAAAAAAAAAAAATGAAAGTATGTTGACATACAGTGTATCTTTTTATATTTTTTGTATGGTATTGCATATAATATATTTGTGATGTCATGATCTCTATTCAGTCTTAACCCTAAATAGACTGGGCTATTTTGGTAGCTCGAAAGACTGGGGGGGGGGGGGGGCCTAAAGGGCCCCCCCTTAAGATCTCGGCCGTGGATCGCGCGATCGCCGCGGAAATTTGCACAATGGTAGTGTGCAATGTAATCTACAAGATCGTGTATTCAACTTTTCCAAAATAGTCTTTTTTTATTTTATTTTGATTAATTATGCTAATTTGTGCGAGAAATCAGACTCTATGACCTAAATCAGTAAATAAAGCTCCAAAAGTACTCATTTTTGGTCTAATTATTTTTTGTGGCATTCTTAGCAAATGTACTTGAAAAAAAATTTGGTATCAAAATCAATTTCTTATTTATTTTATTGTTTTATGAATTTCTTATGTATTTCTTTGTTTTTTCGACCTTTTGTTTTTGTTGTTTTTTTCTACAAAATTTGTGGCAGACACTTTTTGAAGCATAATACTCCTAAAACAAATTAATTTCAGCCATTGAGAGTAAAAATAAGCATATTTATATGAACCATGTGAAAAAAAATCAATTTGCATTGACTTTGTACACAAAATCACATTTTTGAGCCATTTTCGGCCTCACGTGCATGTACAAAAAGTTATGTAACTTGAGAACCGTACCCCCGGGCGTCACAAATTTGGTTTCAAAATGTGCGGGAAACTTGAAAGAAAAAAGTCATAGAGCATCGCGGCAAGAGCATTGCGTGTTGCAGAGTAATCGCGCGAAATGTCGAGGGGGGGCCTTTTAGGCCCCCCCCCCAGTCTTTTTAGGGTTAAACCCAATGATCTGTCACCAAAACTACTGGTAAGTTTTGAATAGATTTTCTGATTTACTCAAACTTTCACGGCTGTATTCTACTGATGTTACTGCATTCACTCAACATGTATTTTGGGGTTTCATTTTCCTTTAAATTATTGTACAAAAGTACAGTTGTTAATTACAGTTAAACTCGCATAAGTCGATCTTCTCGGGACTGAGCAAAACACATCGACTTAGGCGATTTTCGACTTGTGCGTAAGTCGAAAAAAATCGACTTAACAACAGTTACACCACACGTACATTATGTATAAATGTACATGTATGTTGTCTACTCTGGAGCCGAGAGCTGGAGAGGTGTGCCGCAGCACGGGTCGCCCGGCAGGGCCGCCGGCTAACTTTGCATGGACAGTGCATTAGTATTGGCACAGGTCCGATTACTTATACCTTTGTTAAACCTTGGAGAAGTGAATATGAACGATATTTGAGCAGTGATTGATTCCAGTTTACCATACCGTGGCTTGAAATGCGTGTAGAGGTGTAATGAGGTGTACTTCTGATTTACCCGTGCCCGTAACTTTCCCCCCTACTTTCCGCTTTGAAAACTCTGCAGCTTCATCCACCGCACAGCGCAGACTGCAAACATACACAGACTATACACAGCCCAGTCGCTGTACGCACAACTATACACAGCCCAGTCGCTGTACGTATACGTAGCGCGGCTGTACCAGCGCTGTACCAGCGGACCTCCAAACACGAAGATAGTTCAACAATCGCATTATCATACGATCATCGCTTTGAATTTTGATACTTTAGATCATTTTTTTGTCACCTGTCTGGTCGGGCTAGGTCTTATGTAAACAAAAACTAGCGTCTCATGATTTTGACAGTGATTTATTGCACAATAAAATCGTATTCGACTTAGGCACAGTGAATTTAATGGTTTTTCCGTGAAAGTGTTCTTGGAATTTCATCGACTTAGGCGAGTATTCGACTTACAAAATTCGACTTGGGAGTGAATTAATACACGTAAGTCAATGGGGAAAAATCGGGACTTTTTAAAATCATCGACTTGTGCGATTATTCGACATATGCGATGTCGACTTAGGCGAGTTTAACTGTATGCCTGTTAAATACAATTCATTATTATATATTCTTCACTGTATGTCATCTTAGTACCACATTCCCACTCTTTGTCCCCAGTACCCCCTGCAGGCTGGTGGATATTACCCTCAGGGTACAGGAGCATTGGAGGGGATGGTCCCCGGGAACAAACCAAAGAAGGCCAAGAAGCACAAGCACCGGCGGCGATCGAGCTCAAGTTCGTCATCATCATCATCGTCCTCCTCATCATCCTCATCGTCGTCCTCCTCTTCTTCCTCCTCGAGTGGTGGAGGGAGAAAGGTGAAGAAGAACAGGGGGATGAAGCACAAGAATAAGAAGAACAAGAACCGTGGTCATCCCCGTTAGGTGTGTCATCAGTACTACTGTTGGGCAGAAGAGAAGAGAGCATCAGTTGTCACCTAATTAAGGTTTCTCATTCTTTCATGTTTTCAGAAAAAAGAGAGAAGAAACAGGGATAGGAGAGGCAATGAACTTAGGCTTCTTATGTTTTCCAAGTAATTGTATTTTTGTGAGAGTGGTAGAAAATTAAAAAAGAAATGAGTTCTATGGAATATACCTGGATGATCATCTCTTAATAGCTTTTAGTGTTTTATCATTTCTGAATTCTATTTTATCTCAGTTATACAGGTTTCATTTTGAAATTTACCTCTGATATACATAAGATTCTGATGGAGGTCTGTATCTTGTGTGTGTGTGTATTTAAAGTTTTATATCATACAGAAAATTATATGTAATTCAAGCTGCATTTTTACTATTTTGGTATGTGTGATACATAGACAAGAGTTGTGTGGATACTTGATTTTGATATGACACTCGCTAAATGCAATGTGCAGTACCCACTGATGCTGTTCTAATAATGCCAAAGGACTAATACAACTCTGATTGGAACAAGCTGTTATCATTATTGTTGATGCTATCTTGATTTGATGTGTGGTTATGGTGAGGAAATTGTAGAAGTATGGCGTTAGGCTTGATTTATCGCTATATAACAGATCCTCAGATTTATCGCCGATTTCAGTGTGACTATGAATGGTAGGCTAAGTTTTGCTGGTCTCTTATATAGGAATGATGGAAACAATTTCGACAAGTTCTTTTTTATGAATGCAATTCATTTAAAGAGGGAATCCACCCCAAAACGTTAATTCAAACAGAAAGAGAAAGAGAGAGAGAAAAAAAAAGAATCCCTACAGAATGTCCAAAAGGGACAAAAATCAGATTGCAAACAAGGAAGAAATGACTATTTCAAATTTCACATTTTTTTTTTCCATAAAACATTTCGTAACCTCTCCCTATAACTATCCGAATTCTTTGAGCAAGTTATGATGTATGATGTACATGTATATGAAATTCGGGCGGGGGGGATTAGCTGATAAAAGCATATTCCGATACCAGAATATATCGAGGGTAAACATTAATTTTGTTCCTTTTTGTTTTTGGTGGTTTAAGGCAAGTTTTATGCTTATGCCGCTTAAATATGAAATTTTTGTCATTTCTGCATATGAAATGAGTAAGAACTTGTGAGAGCATTACATCATCAACTTGCTGGTTTTGATATTCTTAATAACTGATGAAGAAGTGCTTTCCGAAAATTTTTAAATTTCAGAATGTCGTAACCTCATTAGGTGATCCGAGCATCCTCTCGGATCACCTTCTGTTTCTGTACGGATTCTTTCTTCTTCTTTTTATTTCTCCCCAAAAGTTGTGCATCGATTAGCTCCGAAAGTCTTCTTCCTATCAATTTCAAACTTATACCATACATGTATCGTCTCCCAAAGACGGCAATCGAACTAAAATCAAAGTGATCAGTCGACCGTGACGTCACTATGACGTCATTATATGAAAACACATTCTCAATCATATCTCATTAATGGAATGGAATTTTTCAATGAAATTTACGTCACATATATTTCAAGTCAAGCGCATTCTACTCATATTCTCAAAATTCATCTATACCTTAAGACGTGCGCGTACGCGCGCGTTGAAATATTTGTATACTCAAATCGAGCTCAAATTTTTTTTTGCACACGTTTCAGACCATTTGGAGCATTTTTTGAAAAATTGAAAAAATTGGACGGACGCGTACGCGCGCGCACATATACGCACGCACAGCTCATATGCAATAGAAATTTCCCATTTTTTCACACGGATCGGATGTCTGAAATGTCAAGGAATGTTTCTACCAAGTTTCAAGTCAATCCGACTCAATATGACGTCATACGGGCCCGTCAAAGTTGAAATTCCGCGCGCGCGTCAATGGCGATATACAGTGCAACAATGCCCAAAAACCGCCAATTTTAAATCCGATTTTACTCGTCAGGATGGACGGTGACCCCCCATTTTCTTTACATATTTTGAAAGCTGATGAGTTGTACATATCATTTCATGGGTTGGCGATACTGAAAAAATGATTAAAAGATATCAAATTTCTTAATAAAGTAAAAAAAGTAAATTTTCAAAATGACGTCATCAAATTTCAAGTTCACTCGAGCGTATCTCACTTATCCTTTGCCAATTTTCACACAAATTTCAGTATGTTGTAGGTTATTAAATGCTTTTTCATTAATATAATAACAGCATTTTGATTGGATGACGGCATCACATCGTAAAAATGGATTCAAAGTATTCTTGTCAAATTTGACCAGTTTACGTGTTATCTCTATGGGAGTGCAGTTTTTCTGGAAATGAAAATTGACATGACTATCTTTATCGAGCACTATCTCACTTATGCTTCGGTGAATTTCTCCCAAATTTTAGTATGTTGTAGCTGAGACTTTGGGCTATCGTAAGTGTGCCCTTTGTTTTTTCATACGACGTCGGCATCACGTCAAAAAATTTGGTTGAAATTAAAGCTTATCTTCGATGTATTGAGATATTTCTTCCTTTCTGCAACTTTCTTTGCAATAACTCAAGAAAGAGAGCCCCTATCACCCCCATATTTTGCACATGTTTAGTTCATGTTACGTACATTATTTGATAAAATAACAACTACTTGATCGGACACCATCTTGGGTATGTAAATTAGGGTCAAAGGTCATAGATACTTCATCCTGTATCTTAATAAATACATGTCCTTTCTTTCCCATATTTTGCACACGTAAAGACCATGTTACAAGGATCATTTCACAAAATAACCACTTTTTGCTCAGATGCCATCTTGTCTGTGCAAAGTGGGGTCAAAGGTCATATGTACTTTTTTCTGTATCTTCGTTATGACGTGTTATCTCTATGGGAGGGAATTTTTCTAGATGTGAAAGTTGACATGATTGTCTTTATCGAGCACTAGCTCACTTACCCTTCGGTGAATTTCTCCCAGATTTTAATATGTTGTGGCTGAGACTTTGCGCTATCAGAAATATGCCTTTTGTTTTTCATACGATGTCTGGATCATGCTAAAAAACTTGGTTGAAATTAAAGCTTATCTTCGATGTATTGAGATATTTCTTTCTTTCTGCAACTTTCTTTGCAATAACTCAAGAAAAACAGCCTCTATTACCCCCCCCCCATATTTTGCACATGTTTAGTTCATGTCACGTACATTATTTCATAAAATAACAACTACTTGATCGGACACCATCTTGGGTATGTAAATTGGGGTCAAAGGTCATAAATGTTTCATCCTGTATCTTGGTGAATACTTGTCCTATCTTTCCCATATTTTGCACACGCAAGGACCATTTTTACAAGAATCATTTCACTAAATAACTACTTTTTGCTCAGATGCCATCTTTGGTGTGCAAAATGGGGTCAAAGGTCAAATATACTTCATTCTGTATCTTCGTTAGTGCATACGGAATTCGGTACCAAAGATGGCAGGTCTGACTCCCTTTTCTAAATGAGACTCCAAACATCACATGGCCAATGTCCTCTCAACACAGATGAAACCTGTATAGTCATGCCTATTGGGATCAGGACTCAAATCATTGATTTCCCAAGAGATCGGATCACCTAATTTGTCAGTGTTGACAAATTCCGACTCTAGTTTCTCATCTAATTTTTATCATTTTTTTTTTTTTTTTCTGTTTTGCATGAGCTGTTATTTCTCTTTCATATGATAGTGATACATCTCTGGAATGGATTTCTTGTTTAAAATAGTAAACCTGTAAAGGACAAGTGTGTTTCATAGCTAGAAGGGATAACTGTGTGCTAAAAAAAATTCAAAAGAAATCTCAAGAAAAAGAGGCATTTCCTGTGTCTAAAGTAGAGATGGCAGTGGTATCATATGTGCAGGAATTGCTCGCTGAAAATGATCTTTTTGTATTCTGCAATTGAAACAGAAGGGCATGTATATGAAACAAGTCATACAGGAAACAACTGTGCATTATATTCAAAGAGTCTTTCATGTGTAGTGTGTGCTTTGTGTGATTGATAGTCAAGAAAATGATTATGAACTTATTTAATGATTTAATTATAACAGCACTAGTATTTCCACAGTAGTGGTACATGTATATGTACATGTAATTCTTTCATTGTATCAACAATATTTGATATTAAAAGGGAAAACAGGGTGTTCAATTTAGCCGAGAGAGCATGGGCACTAATTTTGATAAAATGAACGTTTGATTACATGTAATACACATGTAAACTAAACTAAAAATAAATCCATTGGAATGCTTTTTTTATTTTATTTTTTACTTGACTTCCAAAGCAATTTACGTACAGTATGTATTATTAAGTAAGGCAGTTGCGTTGTTGCCTCCTTATTGTTCCGTTGTCAAGTAGACGACATTATGTAGCAAATCTTTTCAACTTTATGTTATAAGAAACTTCATTTTTGATATCTCACAACTCTAGTCTCTAGAATAATGCTGTGCCAAAAAAAAGAAGGAAAAATGATTATAAAGGAAAATGAAAATTACTGGCCTCTTATCTAATTCATGCCCAAGATGTGAAATGGAGATGAAAATTTGTGTACCAGTAATAGTGACTGAACTGTTTAGCTATATATGATATGATTCACATTGTATTCATGCAATCCTTAATTAAAAGCAATATTCATATCTACGTTTGTCATGAATTATGCTATTATATGATTCATGTTATAGTCGTGCGACACCTCATTGAAAGCAGTGTTTCCCTGTATTTGTGAGAACATGAAGTTTCGATAATGTCTAATTTCTCACTTATTAGTCTTTTATTTAATTGAAACTATCGCTGTATTTTTTTTTTACATAACATGATAAATGTGATTATTGATTTTATTTGTGTGTTTGCACATTTAACAACAACAACAACAGCAACACACACACACACACACACACACACACACAAAGATGCAGATTATCAACTATATGTACAGCGAACACAATTATTGTACCACAATTTTTTTCCAAACATCTCAACTTTCGACCCAGTAATAGTGTTGCATAAAATTAGAATCTATATGAGCATACACTATATGTATTCTCTCTCTCTCTCTCTCTCTCTCTATATATATATATATATGTATATATATAAATAAATAAATAAATAAAAAAAAAATATATATATATATATGTGAAGGGTTTGTTTGCAAAAACCGATAAGTCCATTTTTGAAGATTTTGAAGTGCGATCTCTGTCATAAAGTTCAAAATAATACCTTTTAAATGATATATTGGTCACTACATATAATGGTATATTTTTCAAGTTATGGTCAAAAGAAGCAAAAATTTTCTTATTATTCTCTTTATTTTTCTTGACCTTTAATCGCAAATATCTCTATTTGACAAATATGGACATCGGTTTTTGCAAACAAACTCTTCATATATATATATATGTATATATATATGTATATATATATATATATATATATATATATATATTATATATAATATATGGATATATATACTCTAACATGATTTCTAGTAGGTACGATGATAAAACAAATTGTCATTTCTTCGTACCCAAATAACAATTAACTTCTGCATGACAGAACAGCAAAGAATATATATAATGTTTGTATGCCCATAATGCCATTTTATTCTTGGAACAATAATACAGCACACACACACACACACACACACACACACACACACAAAAAAAAAAATCGTATAATTATTGCACAGCCAGTATATTCTATTAGCATATCATGATTGCAATAAGTTTGTAAAAACACAAAATGTTAAACATAGTACAGTTTACTTTGGTAAAAATCAAGAAGGGACAAAATGTTCCCTCTCCGCGTAACATTATTGTACCAGAAAATAACCGAAAACAGAGATAGAGAAAAAGAGGGAGAAAAAGAAAACCGGACAACGGAAACATACCCTGATATATCAAGGAAAAGTCCACATCATAATATATTTGCATTAAAATGTATGGGGTGAAGGCAGATAAATAGATACTAGATATTTTAGTGTATCCAGATAAGGTTAGAGCCACTGTTTTCAATTTGTAGTTGAAAAGAAACAACAAAACAAAACAGATTTAGTGCTTTGAAAATTGTGTACATTGTAGTTCTTGGAATAGAAACAACCGATATAAGAATGTTCAACGGTATAACCAATGTTACAGTAAAGTGTTGTCATTACACAAAATTTGAGCAATATTAATTGTGTGTGTGTTTTTTTTTTATTTGATTTATCGAATAAACCGTCTAGTTATGCGTTATTATGAAAATATGGATATACGGCGTACATGTATTTTTATATTCATGGTTTATCCCAAAATTTGTTGTAAGTTACCGGTAGGGTGTTTTGTTTTACATCTGAACTATTACGCATCAAATGTGATAACTCGAACATTTTTTTAATCACTGCTGCCAATGAGTTTCACATGTTTTCACTGAACACACGCAAATCGGAAGAGGTTGTGGCGTCACGACACCCTCAATTCCACCGTTAATTTTGTTTTTACACGCAATTACTGTTACAATCGAAGTTTTGGTTGGTGTTCTTGAAACTGCAACCTCTACCCTAACAGTCACTTTAGTTGATCATGAGAAAACAACTTGAGTACATAAGAGACATTTATATTCCATACAATGTTTAATGTAGTCGATCCCTGATGGAATATCCACCCGTGGTTTTTTTCTTTTATTTACTTCACCAACCTAAACATGACGTAGAAATGCGCTTAGGGTGCAAAAGAGTAGAGTTTCTATCGATTTCAAATATCTATTAAAACCGTGCCATTGATAGATCAATTGCTACTTTCAAGCGATTGCAAGTTTCCGTTGCAAGAAGCGAGCTTGCAATCAGTTCCAAGTTGCAATTGATTTGCAATTTATTTTGTTTCCCTTTCATCAGAATCAATTGTAAACGGTAAATGGGAATTTATTTGTGGGATTTGCAATTGACTACACTGTGTAACTTTCTTGCAAGGCCCCCTTGAATTACTTAAATGTTGAAAAATTCAACGCTCCATCCATTCTGCTACTCCTTCTCTATGACATTCTCTTCCGACAATGTGCACCATACTGTGGGGTTTTCCGTGCAAATCGGCACTAATAAAATATACTGGGTCAAATGATTTGTTAAATGCTATTTCAAGAATACTTGCACATAGAAACTTTCTTTTCAAGTGATATTCATTTTTTTTTTAAATGAAATATGATCACAGTAATGTCAATCCTTTTTTTTTCTAATAACCCGTTCCATTTGGAGCACTTTACAGCTTACTAATTTTAAAAATATCTATGCAGTTGTCGTTTACGCAATAATAATGATATGTTATATATCTATATATTTCCATAACACTGATTTTCATTAATTTTTACCATTGTACTATTCAAACGTTTTGAGCGATCAATTTGCGTATACAAACCTTTAAACAAACTATTTTACAAATATAAAAAGTGTTGAATATATCGATATCTCCATCTATGCATATATACAATTGCTTCAGCGATAATATTATTGCTTTTTTTTTTCTATTTGACAGTAGTGAATAACATGGCTTTAATAGGAGGTATGATTTTTACGACAAACGTTTTGGCAGTTGCTGAAACGGCATCTCTTTGTTCATGGTTACAATCGGCATTTGCCTTTTGTGTCTTACTGACATGGATGCAAATGAATGAAGTCATTAATCTGAAAAAAAAAAAAATCAAGATCAGCCACCTTAATTCATGAATACACTTTGAATAGATATAAAAAAAAAATGGCTGATATGTCAATGTTTCACAACTGCTGCTTTGATATACAACCAAGCTCAGAAACTCTGGATGCTTTGAGGCTGCGATGCTTCAACAATGACTGTCTTAGTTTATAACAAATATTCAAGGTTTGAATGTGAACAGCGTAATATTTTTCGTACCCTTTTTAATAGAAGAATATTTCAGAAAGCTTCAGTATCTAGCGTATATATTAGTATGATACATTATACAAAAGACAGACGACGAGAACAATAATAATTATTTTGAATAAAGCGATAGCACGTTGCCCTGGAATAGAGTGAAATAGAATATAGATACATTAATGTCTTTCGCGCTATTTTCAGTTGTCAGTTAAATATAGACATACATTTGACGGTGTGAAAGACAAGACAAAACGGAAAAAACGTAACTTTCTAAGTCATATACAGTGTAAAAGACTCATATCGATCTCTTATTGAAAAATGTGTCTTTTTATAGTTATTCTCAAGGATTTCCTTTTTGATGTCATTACAGCTATGAGTATAATATAAAATACGAATAAATTGTATCAACTAGTGAAAATGTATATACATGTAACACCTAAATACAAACAGCACATAAGCACACAAATATTTTATGTAAAAGGTGTCCTTATTTTGTTCCATATGGACTCTCACTTCATTCTCCCACTTCTTTCTCTCACACAAAGGAGGTCACAAAATTTGTCTGCTGCAATAACTTGTTTTGTTGGTTACAGAAAAAAAAAACAAAACACAGCCTTGCAATCTCACACAAACTTACCACAGTAGCGCATGTCAAACCATACAGTGTATTCCCTTTAGTCGTGTGGCATCTGCTCCTGTGTCTACAGGCCGTGTCACACCTTCCCGGGCAAGCCTTGCGTGCGACTTGTGAAGAACAATTTTTACTACCCGGAGGTCCCCGCAGATGACCCGCACATGACAGTAACTAACACGTATCTCATCCGTAGTCGCCCGGAGGTGCGCACGCAAATCTTTTTACCCGCAACCATGTTCAGGCCCTGTCACACCTTTCCGGGCATGCTAGCGGGCTTGTTGTGTGTGGGGATTTTAATTTTCCAGCATACCGAACAATTTCTAAGGGAGGACAAGGATTCGGGGGAGTTTGGGCATTTGTCTTACTTGCTGGACGTGTTCTACTTCAATTCTACTTACGGGTTTACTGTGTGACCTGTGTACCAGTCGCGTGGGTGCTGACAACTCAGAGAAGGAATTCCTCTGAAGGAATGGCAGAAGTCCCACAGAATGTCATTATCTTGGCTGCATACGGGGACTGCGAAGTACGTGTGTGGGAGTTGCCTGCGAGGTGCTGACGCTAAGGGCCTCCTACTGGCGTTCTGCGTGGACCTCTCCGGGCATCCCCGCGACTCACCCGGACAAAGTTTTTATCATGCTCAAGACCTGGCTGCGGTTAAATGGGACCTGCGTGCGCACCTCCGGGCAACTGCAGGCGAGATACGCGCTAGGTACTGTCAGGTGCGGACCAACTGCCGAGAGCTCCGGGTAGCAAATCTGTTTCCCCGCAAGTCAAGCCGCAAAACTTCCCCGACACGGTATTACAAGGCCTTGAGCATGCTCAAAACTTGTTCCGAGTGAGTCGTGGGGGTTTGCTCGCAGAGGTACACAAAGTACACCAGTAGGAGACCCTTACCGGCAGCACCTCTCAGGCAATTCTAACGCAGGTACTTCTCAGTACCTGTAAGTCTCTCGTAACAGCAAACGGATCGGTTTCAAAGCTCTCAGGCAGGTCACACGGAATACACGCAAGTAGAAGATAGGTAGCACGCGTCTAGTAGGTAAGAAACAAGTGCGAAACTCGCAAACATTCTTGTCCGCCCGGTGAAATTCTCCTGCGTGCTGGAAAATCCCTCCTCGCAACAAGCCCGAGTAGCTTGCCCGCCGGAAAGGTGTGACACGGCCTTTACGTTTGTGTGTGCGTGTGTGTGTGTTTTGAGCTATACATACACCACACTGACATGCTTGACGCGGATTCACGACGAATATCTCTGTGTCGCCTTCGATACCATTGTTGCTTCGTTATGTCATTAGACCCCTCTGAATAACAATTTCCAGAAAGACGCCTGTCCAACAGACCATTGTGCTCACTTTTATTGCTGGGTAATGAATAGATATAATCGAATTTGAATTTCCTTAACACACAGGCTGCCATACTACAGACTTGTGATTGAAATCAACTATGTCATCAATAATGATTCTTCATAAGACAGTGCCCTGGTTTGTAACGTGCTGTAAAAGGGACGTCCCCTTCCACAGTAGCCTAATTATATTAATATACTTCGTAACATATAGATATGTCCATGTAAGTGGAGACTAGAAACTCGTTGAAATATATGAGTTAGTGAGAATTTTTCTTTCTCTTCTGCCCAATATCATATTCCTTGACCTAACTTCTTACACTATACAAACATTGTGGCATCAGTAAACACACGTGTTTACTGAAGTAAGCACACAAATCTTGTGTGCATTAATATGTACATCAAGAGAGTGTAAATGCGACATATTATTCACATTTCGAGTTTTAAGATTCAACTATCCACGTTCTACTATTCGACTTTCAACGTATAAAGAGCTTCAACTTTCACTTCCGGGAAGAGTACGCTAAAAGGAATGTATGAGAACCCATAATCAGTGATAATGTAGAAAAATCTGTTAACATAATTTTTGTCATTAACAAAGACCCATCGAACAAAACATGCCAACCGATCTCCTATTCTAAAATGACGCATATACAAAAGAAACGTCACGCTTGGTTAGGACAAATTTCATTACATGTATCTCTATTGCAGTACGATCCACACACTTTTCATTATCACGCATTGCTTGCTTTTTATATTATATCTAATGACAATGGAGGTGAATATCAAATTGAATCGAATCTTTGCGATCATAACATCAACAGCTTTCACTTTAGAAGTTTGATCATTTCTTCATATCCCGGAGCTTTCGTAAATACCAATATCTCATTGTCGCCGTTGATGGCTACTGTCTCTGATGACGTCACCAGGAATTCGGACAGCAGGAAGGTGGAGCGTGATATCTTGCAGCGAATGATGTTTTCAATTTTCCCGCCGCAGTGGCGTGTCGCCACATACGTCGTGGTATCGTCCGTCTTTTTATACATGATATAAAGGACATCATGGTACGCAGCACAGCGCACCTCACTCCAGTCGGAATTTTGGATCCTCTCTTTCACCGCCCCGTGTTCGTCGTAGACGCAGATGGTGGTAATGCTTGTCTGCACTACAATCCAGCCTCGACTGAGAACATGGAGTCCGTGGATTTTCTTCCCGCTTACGGGAACAGTCTTGATGATTTTCCCATTGCGCGGGTTTAAAAAGTATATCTTCCCGTTCGACTCGTCCCCGACGAGAATCAGTCCGTCTCGAGAGACGGCAACGCGGCCGCATGCCGACGGTAGGGTCCAGGACTTGGTGGCTGTTCCTTTGGAGTCGTACAGATGGATTGCTTTACTATTGTATTCGCTGACCACGTAACCATCGTTGTCAGAGGACACGCAATCGCAAATGTCGAAGTGCGTGTCGCTGATCACGGCCCGCGTCTGCTGCGTGTCGAGATTCATTTCGAAGAGCCCCGACCGCATCTCGTTCGTCATAATGACGCTGTTTCCGGTCCTGCTCGAAGTCAAGAGCTCCGGATAGGCAACGGAAGGAGGGATCGAAACGCTCCCGTGCAGCTCCCATGAGTGCTTGACTCCAGTAAGGTTCCCCAGGAGCTCCTCCGATTCGTCCTTTTGGCGCGCAAACTTGATCTTTCGGCAGGCGGCTGTGAGCTTGCGCACGGCGTCTAGATTTTCCTTCGCCGCCGCGGTGAGTGTGTGACTGAGCGACGCCTCCTTCTCCTCCGCCACCTTGGCGTCCATCATTGAATCCGCTCCTGGTCTCTCCAGCTCGGTCTCGAGGCGCTCCCGTCGATCCTTCATCCATGACTCGAATGTCGTGCGAAGTTTTTTGATTTCGTCGAGGAGTGTCTCCTTCCTTTCCCGAATGGACACGTTCTTGAGAGTTGCTCTCTGATGAATGTCGCGGATCTTCTGGTCCCGATCGGCCATGATCTTTCGAATAGCCGCTTCCGCCTCGTGCTTGGCTCTGCTTACCTGTCAAAAAACAAAACAAAACAGCAACAACAACAAGGAAAATTAACAGACATGACGGACAGAGAGACAACAAAAAAAGAGACAAAATCAACTTCGTGCAGATGACACGGCAATTATTGTGTTTCCAGGTAGTATGACTATCCTACTTTGCTTTTCAGGATATATTAACGCATTTTACTGACGGCGAAAGACATGAAAGAGCAGACTGAATATCAGCAAAGGGTCTAGAAAGCAGACTCCGTGACAAAAAAAAAAGAAGAAACAAGTTGGTATCAAGAGGTCAGATGGTTCCAGTAATGAACGTTTTAGATGCTAAGAAAGGAAAATTGTTGAACTTCTCTCTCTCCATCTTTCTCATTGTCAAAAAAAAAAAAAGAAAAGAGGAAGAAAAAGAAAAAGACATAGCGTTCCCGAAAATTTCTAGCCCCTGCAAAATATTTAGATAAGCATGATAAGGACTATTGTGCTGGCATGGGTATTATTCTGTTTTACACTCTTGTTCACCTTGCAAGGACACCCTGCATCATGTTTCCATGGTTACTTCAGGCTCACATCAAGAGCGCTGATAAACTTCTTCTTTATCATCATCTCCTCCCTCCCCCCCCCCCCCCTCTCTCTCTCTCTCCCTCTCTTTCCCAGAATCACCCATCTCCCTTTACCCTGCATTCCCCTCTTCCATCTTTCTCGGTCTCTATACGTCGGTAAATTGAAAAGGAGTAAGCACGCTCCTGACCAAACAATATCAGCTTGTATCACATGTTTTAACGCTTAATTGAACGCGCTCTATACCTGCTTCCGACCTTTTTTTTTTTGCCATGGTTGACGCCACGAGCACCTGGAATTAAAATGCGACAGTAAAATCAATTTTGATTACAACAACAATGACGCGCAAGGGTAGTGTAAAAATAAAGCATTAATAGAAGTTGTTTTGAACTCCCTTTTATTGAATGCTCTGCTGCAACCTTTGTTCAATGCGGTGGTGCTATCTTTTTATTTCTTCATTTATTCGCATTTGACCGTAAATAAGGATGGCAAAAAGAACTGCAGGTGCAGTTAGCGTTTTTTACAACATGGCAGGACAAACCATCTACCGCTCCGTGTGGGACGAGTGTGAACTGATGGCGTTACGATGTATAATTCGTACATGGCAAAGAATAGATATAATGTGGATGTTGCGTTGTTATTGTTGAATAATGATTTGGTGATGAAGTTATTAACTTTTCCTACAGACTGGAAAATTTGCTATTAAACAAAAATTTAATGACATGCCTGTAGGTGATAATTCGAAAGAAAGTCAATTTGCCGCTGATTTACAAGAGTAATGTAATCCTTGTAATCCTTCTTCTTTTTTCATTGCCTCAAAAGCGTAGTGTAAAAATAAAGCATTAACACAAGTCGTTTTGAACTCCCTTTTATTGAATGCTTTGCTGCAACCGATGTTCAATGCGGTGGTGCTGTCATTTTATTTCTTCGTTTATTGGCATTTGACCGTTTATTCGCATTTGACCGTGAATTCGGGCCGGCCATCTTTTCAAGCAATGTTTATAATGTCGGCCCTCTGCATTAATCACTTCTTAACTACAATATTGTTCATGTAACCCCTGCTGCATAGACATGCATACTGTATAATATCAATTAATACTGCATATATATCAATTAATGATATTATATTGATTAATGATATTATATCATTAATTTCCTTCAAATACAAATTAAGACAGAATTTATTGAATAATTACATTGCGTAAGTCCATTGAAATGTCCTTCTTTCTCGTTTATGTGCCTTTTCCTGCTGTGTTGGTTGTTGTCATTCAAATCAGTTAAGCCTCTCTGTTTGCGCTCTTAAATTCCATCACACCAGTATCCCTTTTCGTATCCTAAGACTTCGGAACGCGTGAACAGCTGGCTTGTTGTATTCCCCTCAGTGCTATACTGGCTGGTAATTCTAATTCTAATCCTAATTCTTCTTTGAATGTTAGTACTTGTATGTTCACTCTTTAGGTTTCCCGTATCTCTTCCGAGGACTCGCATGTCGAGTTGTTCTCTTTTCACCATTATTCAAATCATATTATTACACTATTGTCAACATTGTTAAATCAACTGTTCTTACATCTGCAGAATGTGGTTGTCTGTATATCACTATTTGTATTGAGAAGATTCTGTTAGTGCCCCAGGTATTTTTGCCTTTCATTTTTGTTTTTCTTTATTTTGGTCCTACGTTGCATCCGTGCTCCTCATCTTTACACTCTGTTCAGAATTTGGGACCTACGCTTAACAAGCTCGCTTTTAAGTAGGTTCCATCATATTTCTTTAGCGTTATACATAGAACCAAACGTACGATGATTGACCGCTGTAATGTTCTGCATGCTTACATTAATTTACTGTGCATCCAAGCCGGATAAATTTTGATTCACTATGTTTTTATTATATTTGATGTATATTCCTTCATTGAGAAGTATGAAAATAAGTTGAATTGAATTGAATTGAATTTATATCGTTGTTTATGCAAGTCAAACGACTCTGTGATGAATTTACTTTGTATAATTTTATTTCCTACATGTTCATGATTATGTAACTTATGTATATTGATTTGCAGAAAATAAAGTATCTTTCAAACAAAAAACAATACGGCTGATGGCAAAAAGAACTGCAGGTGCAGTTAGCGTTTTCCTACACCATGGCAGGACAAACCATCTACCGCTCCGTGTGGGACGCGTGTGAACTGATGGTGTTACGATGTATGATACCTTGTACATGGCAAACAATAGATATAATGTTAATATTGTGTTGTTATTGTTGAATAATGATTCAATGATGAAGTTATCAGTAAAATTTTGCTACAGACTAAGAAATTTGCTACCAAACAAATGACATGCCTGTAAGGTGATAGTTCGATAGAAAGTCCATTTGCCGCTGATTTACAGGAGTAATGTGATATTTTTTTTTCAATGCCTCGAAAAAATTAAACAAACAGATGCCTAGTATCATACAAAGTATTTCATTATGACTATGCTTTTGTTCATTTCAGGAATATTTTGCAACATATTCCAGATGCTCTTAGAAGCTATTTTTCTAAACACATCGTGCATGATATGTATATGTATATATATATATATATATATATATATATATATATATATATATATTATATATATATTTGTTATTTGCTTGACTGCGTTTATACGTCATCTCCTTTTAATTTCAATTATGTTCATCTCTTGGTTTGTTGTAATTATATAAGAAAAACCCATGTCCGATTTCGCATGTGATTTCTGCGTTTCAGTAAGCATTGTTGTACGTTGTTTTGATTTTTTTTCCCCATGGAACAGGTTCTAAACAGCGACGATGCAACAAAGCAATCATGATTCACTGCTATTTAAGTCTTCCTTTGATCACTTTTCGGCAACAGTTTGCATCCAAGAACATCTTATAGTAGATGTAATTAAAACATTCTCAGGGGAATCTGCCTTTCTCATCTTCGAATGCAATCGTCTTACGTGCATTCTAAGCAAATGGCTGAATTTGGTTTCAGAATTATATGAAGTTTCCGGGTTTTTTTTTTTCTTCATTTCTTTGTACAATTTCTCTCTCCTGCTGCCGAGGACATAAACTCCGAATGACTTAATTAACTAATTCCCATAACAGCATTGCAGGATCAAGAACGATGGGTCTATGGCTATGATTCATTATAGATTTTTAACAGCTGATGATTCTGCTATCTTTTCTTCCTTTATTCCCCTCATCCCCCCCCCCCACATCAACTGAAAATTATTACGTTCCATGCAATAAATTGTAAAGATGTTTCCTTAGTACCTATATGGCAAAACGTTGTGTGGTATAGGCCCTCTGGCTCCATATGCATGGTCAACACCATATTATGTGTGTCCGTATTTCTCCTGAGTGAGTTTTTGAACATTTATTCACAGTTTCTTTAAAAATAAAATAAAAAACAAAGATACAAACAAACAAACAAACAAACTGCATAGGATCATACATGTAATATCTTCCATTTCGGGAGATACCACCTGACAGAATACTTAGTGGCATGTCCCAAAGCTAATTTTAGACATTATAAAAAAGAAAAATAGTCAGGCTTGACAGGGGTGGATTAAGTGTACAAAACATATTTCAATTTTGCTGCATTTCGTTCGTTACACATCAAACAAACGAACATGCTGCGTAGTTACACGTATACATGTAGGCCCTAATATTCTGGCTGCAACGCCAAAATGTGCGTACACACGTATAGAATCTTTCCGGGAATTCAGTGAACGAGTTATTTTTCTAGGAGTGCAAAAAGAACAAACGGGACCTTTGGTCCTCTTTGCCATTGTTGCGCAATTTAGTGTCGACAGTGATGCCTACATGAATTGAATTTCGGATTCATTTTATTTTGTATAGAGTGTCATCAAAGATGATATTTGTGGGCAAAACTCCAATCGCATATCGCGAAAAAGCACGTGTGCGTAGTTTTCCGAAAATTAGCTGTTTTACCCTGTATATTTTTTCTGTATCAGAGACCTTTTTCTTGTTTTGTGAGAACTATAGAACCAACCATTCTGTCACTTAAATGTAATCAGTCGCAAGATTCATGCCATTAAACATTAGTAAAGAAAAAAAAAACGAGCAATGCACTATGCGAAACAACCAAGAATCTGCTGCTTCTGATTAATGAAAGACTCGACGAAAGAATTTCATGCATTTGAATAATATCCTGCTGTGATGTTATTCTCTGCATTATTTCGCTGCTTTGTATTATGTGTCGTTCAGTATAGCAGTTATCTCAGCAAATTTGAATACAATCCTAAACTGACAACTTGGTTATGAGGTTGATACGTATACGAAAATTGTGACTTCCAAATATTTACCTCGTAAATAGCTGCTATAGGTGACCTAAAAGGGTGGGAAGGACGAGTAATCAGTGATAGTAGGACTCTACATAAAAATTGTATAACTTTCCAAGAGTCACTGATGTGGGAATATCAATAAAACATTGCAAACTGATTGCTAAAGGAACTGAAGTGAAAATACCTGTGCGCCCACGTCTTTCTCGACAGTAGTCACGTCCTCGTCCACGGCTGCCGACACGCTCTCCACGAGGCTTTCGAAGCTCGCTCTCCCCTCATCGGTGCAGCGGTTGACCATGGAAAAATACCTGGATTTCTTCTCGTCAGCCATGTTGATGCAGAGATCGAATTTAGAGCTGTCCGTTTTACAATGATACACCAAATATTCATAAAATGAATAACCTCATCAATAAATTCTTTAAAACTATGGTTGCGTTTTCGTTTTGGTATTGCAGGGGCTGCGAAAAAAAGAAACAAACAAAAAACACTTTATATTTCCGTCTCTTTTTTTTTTTTTTGGGGGGGGGGGATGGGATCGTGGAGGGATTCCTGATGTCATAGTTCAAATTTATGAGCATGCAAGATGTGTTTTTATTATATATTTTGGAAATGTTATGTTCCTGTTAAGGAAATATCATCCTCTTTTAATACTCTTTTAAAATATATACATGTAATTGAAACAATAACTTGCAACGTTCTTTTCTTTGAAATCATCATCTGGTAATATCCTAGAAAATAAAATCCAACTACTGTCTTTGTTATGACATTTGTGTCTTAAGGATCATTATAAAGGCTACAATAGATGTTTAATCATACAAGGTAGAGGCTGCTATTTGATGTCATTTTATTTAAATTATGCGTTAAGTAACAATGTGGAAATGAGATACGGGATTAGCTCCTATCCTTGCCGAAGAAAATCAGGTAAGTAAGAAAAAAAAAAGAAAAAAAAAGAAAAGAAAAAAAAAAAAAACCTCCACCGGAAAAATAGAAAAAGAAAAAAAAAAAAGGAAACGAACAAATTTCAACTGCGATACCGCATCAGCAATATTACAATGCAATATGAGTTGAAGGAGTCATGTGAGAGAGGTTTTATTTCATTAAAAAATGAGCAAAATTAACGTCAATATACCACTGTCTTGATATCATGACACCTTGACTTTGAGTGATAGGCTTCAACAGCATATTGATGTCTGTCAAAAATCTGCGTTTTTATCTAAAACAGCGTTGCTAGCTTCAGAACAAATCCTGCCTCTTTCTCTATTTTTGTTATTTGTTTTTAGTGATTCAGGATATGGAGAAGGATAGTGTCTTAAATTATACGGAAAAGATTAATAACAATTCTAATGAGAAATTACGTAGTATCTCTGCTGGCTGTGAATGGAATTAAAGTCTGTGATTGCGTTTGTAATTGACTGTCATGCGGAGTAATGGATACACACAGGAATGTGTTTCACATATCAGCGGAGAATACATGTTTGAAATGTCATAGGTCACGCATTGCAACACTCGAGAAAATTAATCCACGCAAGTGAAGTCTGCTTTTCAAGCGCAGATTTGCAGACACGCACTGACGGTTACACACACACACACACACACACACACACACGCACACACACACACACACACACACACACATACACACATAAGCAAACACATATTTTGTACAGATGGACATAGTATAGATTGGCATACATGCATGCATAATGTGGGTATATATTTCTGATCTGTTTGGGGCGATGGCCAAATGATTAAACTTTCTGCGATCCTCGTCACATAAGATAAGAAATTTCTCCCTCCCCATCTCTTACTCTCCCTCTATCTCACCATCTCTCTTTCCCTCTCTCTCTCCTCTCTCCTTTCTTTCTCACACTGCCATTGCCTTTCCGCCAGTGTTTTTGTTTGATACAAGTGTGACTGGTTAAGACGAATTATAAAAGCATAACAATTCAAATCACACACTAAGCAACGACACAGGCAATGAAATGGAGAGGCACTTCTTTCTCCATGCTGAAACAGGGCATTGTAGATCTTAACCATTAACATCCGACAGGGGTCGTATCAGCTAGTACACCTGTTCTGGCAAAACACTAGAAATAAATCCTAAACACTATTCCATATTGTTGGCTTACAATACTGTAACTAGTGGGTGAAATAGCTGCAGGGAGGATTAAGGACATAAAATGCGATTGGATCTTCTTTTCTTGCTGACATATTGAGCTATTGCATAGAGAGCAGAGAATCTACATTATCATACTGGTAGAATATATTCTGCGAATTTATCTCTATTTTGCAATCATATTCCATTTGCTTTAATTCAAACTTATGTGTTTTTATATACTTTTTGTTCTATTATTTTGTTTGTTGGCTGTTTTTTTATCCACTGTCATAATTTATGATGATATGATATATCATTCATAATATATCATTATAAAATGCATGCTATTATTTTGATAAATAATTATATATAGATGATATAGCAAATAATCATATGCCATAGATAAGTCACCATCAAAAATGATAGAGACAAACATAGACAAAGAGAGAGAGGGGGGGGGGAGGCGGATAGGATTTAGGCGGCTATTCCTGTAAAATGTGATGAATACATCATCGTAAATCAAACTCATTAAATAAATTACTTCTTTTTGTCTATGTCGGTTGCCAACATCAAAAAGCAAACAAAAACAAAAACGAAGAGATCATAAATACATAAAGACCCCGCTAATTTTCAGCTGACACGGAAGCTTGCACTTGTAGTATATACAATTCAATAATGACTAGTCCTTAATTGGTAGTCAGTTCTGCTATTTTTCTCTTTAAGAATTCCACACTTTTTTGGAGGGGGCGGCGGTAATACGTTTTTCATTAATACGTTTGTTTGTCATTGCTATGAACGCCAAAGACAAACCACTTCATCTGAGCATTTTCAGCTGTAACATCAAGCGTATAGGTTTCTACTTGTTCTCTCCAAGTTTCGGTTTTATTGCGGACCTCGTTATGGTAATTCATACAGCACTTTCAAAGTTTCATAACTTCCTCGTCTGAAAGATTCATAACACTGCATCATGTGACTGGTAAGGAGGTAATAAAGATGCCACGGCCATAATCATAGAGAACAAAAAACATTATAAGACTCCTGACACGAAACATTTTCATGATTCAAATATGTAAACAAGACAACTTTCTAGGAAAAGACGTTATAGGAAAAGATCTACAGATAGCAACCGCTGAAGACTTCTGATCAGTTGAAGTGACAGAAATATCAATTCATGAAGAGTACAAATCTTTCAGCTCTCATCCTTTCACCCCACGATCATAAGTGGTTGTTTCGACAATGAGAAATCTTGATGAAAGGGAAAGAAAAGACACCCACGTATGTATCACGCTCACAATCAGTCTCATCGAATTTTACCTGTGGCTGATTCACGTAAAATTGTATAATGTTCGTCCTGCAGCTGCTCTCTGTCTGTGGGGTGATAACGGAGCTAACGTTTTGCCTTTACACAGATCGCGGCAAAATGTGTAGGAGTATTACGCAGTGCAGATTTTCCAGGCAAGTGATAACGGCTTGCGACCTTCTGCAGCAAAATATGTACATGAAGCTCAGCGCGCGACCGCCCTGGGGAAAGACATGGTGTACACATTAGATTTATTGTGGCGGTCGTGACTGCGGCGCCATTTTACGGCGACTGTGGACGCAAACGCAAAATGCTTGCACTTTGTGTATATTAGCGAGAGTGAATGTGTGTATATGCGTGAGTTGCTTGTCTGTGTGTGCGTGTGTGTGCCTGCGAATTATGCATTTTCGGGGCATGAAATGAGTCTGCTGAAACTTCGCGCGCACACATGTGTGTGTGTGTGTTCATGTTTCTGTGTGTGCTGTGTAAATGGAATTGCGGTAGAAAGTGTATTGAAGGTTAATGCGTTGCTTGCATCTCGGATATCGCTGCAAACACGATGTTCCGAAGTGATGGCCGACAATTTCATTATTTCATCCTATATGAAGGAAAATCATAAATCTTATTTGCAGGGACGATGAAGGTAAAACGAATACTGTAACAGGCAGACTTCAAGATGATTTCGCATGCAGCTCTTGACGGAAACATAATCGTGGGTTGGAACGTCATGTTCATATTCAATCAAACTCATATGGTTGAGGGGTCTAGATATCGCGCACGTAAATTTGAAATGCTCTTATAATAGAAGTTATTCTATAATCGTACCTGAATTTCTCAATGAATATCACGAAAAGGCAGAAAAATCACCTCCCAGAATCTCCTGATGATACGATGACGGAGTAGTGCGCTGTCGCCGTTTGTATGTCAGACTTTTTTTTATGCGTTCAATTTCTCGGGGTATGTAAAGATCGCGCAGCTGCCCTCTGTAGTTTCATGCGTGAAAGTGTCTGCCCCTCTGCGGCTGTAACGTGCTCCGGCTTTCGTAGAATATTTTTTCACTTGATATTAAATTTGTCCCTGTTATAAGCAACAGCAGTTTTACCTAACTTGTGTATATTATTGTTATTATTATTATTTTATGTGTTATTATTATTATCATTATTATTATTATTATTATTGTTATTATTATTATCATTATTACTATTATCACCACCACCATCATCGATCATCATAATCATCATAATCATTATCATTTTCATTATTATTATTATCACTTCCACCACCATCATCATTTTATCATTCTTATTATCATTATTTATATCATTGATATTTTCATAATCGTTAATGATTTTCATTTATAAAGTTTTCTTACAATATTTCTAATCACTTTAACCAATAATATACACGTAATATAAAATGGAAAAAAAGTAAAATATGAACATATAGTGTGTGTGTGTGTGTGTGTGTTTGTGTGTGTGCTTACCCATTCGTCACCCTCTCATTTTCGTCACCCATACACTCTCATCTAATTTGTTTTCTTCAGTATCATTATGGCCCTCCCCTGTCACTAATATATCACAAGTTAGCGCAAGAAATCACAAGCAAATTCAAATTGAAATCACACTTCAACTTCGATAGACTGAGATATTTATTCCTTTGTAATATTATAATCGTTGTGTTAAAATTTGACTTAAAACACCATTTATTAACAGTATTTCAGCGTAGCTGGCAGCATGCATTGTTCTTGTGTATGATGACGTCACGTGGTAAACGATCGATCGAACAAATTACGAATTCTATCGACTCCGAACGAGACAAGCGAGACGACACGTCTAGGCTACAACATCCTTAGAACAGATTTTAAGGGAAGGTAGGTTTGTACAAGGTAAAAAATTGGAAATTTAGTGGAAAATTTGTTGGAAATCAAAATTTCTTACCTGCTTCCTTCTCATGTTGAGCGGTAAGTCAGGTATGTTTATTCCATGGGCGTATCGGCAAATTTTGCGCTTAGTCCTACGCGTAATATCGCTTGCTATACGCAGTTACGCTATGCGCGATCATTAGGTCCCTGCGCGAGACCTAGTACCCTTACTATACATGTTTGCCTCCCCGCAAACATCAACTTTGCTTTGCAGTTTCATTGCTTTAATGCTTGCACTTACCACATACAAATTTGCCATTTTGTTGTTTCAAATTTTCCAAAATACTCATCTCGACGAATGTATCAAATAATTATATATGTATATACATATATAATTATACATAATTGTGTGTGTGCCTTCGCCTTTTGGTGTACTTATGTATATGTTATGATATACATACACATCTCACCCTCTCCCTCTCTCTCTCTCTCTCTTTCGCTTTTTCTCTCTTCCTTGCTCTCCCTGTTTTTGAATAACAGTAGATGAAGAGAGAAACACCAAACCATGCATATAGACAGGGAGACGGATAGGGAAAGAAATAATACTGTATTTAGTGAATGATTCATTTTTTTTTACGATTTATGTTGTTTGTTGTTGTGTATGGTCCTCCCGCGTTTGATTTCGTAGCATGCGTGATTTATCCCCAAAATAAACGTGGACTTCGACCAATAAAGAGTCCGAAATCTGAGTGAAAATGTATGGGTAATTCGCGTAGAACTATAGTGGCATTACTTTAGGTGTTTCTGTGGTAGCAGATGGCACGATTGGTGATAGGAATAGTTCCTTTGAACTATTTTCTTGACTTTTTTTTATTAAATTGGCAATAATTATGATATTTGGATTGGAAATTTATCCTGAAGTCATTGCTTAGAAGAGCCTCACGCGATCTAGGCATTTTCATCTTTATCAGAATGTTGGCTTGATTGACACGCCATGTCGTAGTATTTGCCAAATGACGTCAATTTTTTTATTTAATTTTTTTTTTCTAAAATTTGCCAAATAGTACCATGATTATAATTTGTGAAACCATTGTCACAATGCCATTGTAACATCACAAGGTAATTCTGACTTACTATAGAATATAAAAAAGAAAGAATGGCTCTTAATGCCATAATCTTATACCTGTTATATCGGTTTCCCAGTTTCCTTCAAATGATTTGTCCTATCACTAAAGACAACGTGTGTGTTATACTGAAAACCTGCCTTGCAAAAGAGGTTTTTGTATTCGTATGTAAACGTGTGCATTAAACTATCAAAATAGTCAAACACCCAAAAGTTTCATGAAGTTTGATGTGGATTGATATATATATATTATATAATGGGCCGTGACGCGAGAAAAGGGCCCTTAGGCCGTAAAATACCGAAATTGAGTTTTCACCGCCACATGGAAGAGCGAATTTTGATGTATTTAGATATGCAAACCGTTTTCTGAAATTCCACTCCTGAGTGCCCCATTTACGAAATAAAAAAGAAAAAAAAAGTATGTTTTGCCCAAATCTTGCTGCTTTTAACGCGTTTATGCATGCGCGCGCGTAAGTCATAGACGGGGAACATTATGCCCCTTTAACAGCTCATAGTTCCACAGTTTTGGTCCGTTCTTCATCAAAGTTGGCATCTTTCCCCCATGTTTTGTCATGGATGATATGATGTGAAAGTTAAGTATTCTATGAAATAATCGTTGCCATGACAACCATAAAAATATGAGTTTCATTTCAAATTGTAAACAAATTTGGGCTTCTAGTATAAAACACGCATTATAGAAACATATTGGATATGGTAACAGAATGTATCCGATTGAGAAGTGGATGTGTGTATGTGTGTGTATGTGTAATTGTGTGTTACTTACGTGTATGTACATTGTAGATTTATGTGTCTGTCTGTTTGTGTTTGAGTGTATGTAGGCTTGTATGTGTGAGACAGGAAGATGATAAGGGACAATGTTGTTTGTCGTGCGTGTCTAATGTAAACTACAGTCATGTAAATAATGTTTGTGTTGGATTGTATGATGTTAAGCCATCATTGTTTCCCTGCATGTGAAAGTGGATGTGTGTATGTACATCTATGTGTGTACTTCTGTGTGCACTTGCGCGTATGTATATTGTATGTTTATGTGTCTGTTTGTCTGTCTGTATTTGAGTGCATGTGTGTGGTGAGACAGGAAGAGGATAAGGGACCATGTTGTTTGTCTTGCATGTCAACGTACACATGTATATAATGTTTGAATGTGTTGGACTGTATCTTAAGCCATTATTGTGTTCCTCTGCATGTGAAAAGGTCTATAAACAAGCTTTATATTCTAAAAAGTTGCATGCATGAGTGTTTGGCTGGGTGTCTGCTATAGCTGAAATGCTACGATCAGGGCCATGGTTAAAAATGAATTCAGCCGTGTTTGTACAGGGCTCAAGGAACATCCCGGCAGTTACACATACAAGATGTAATGTGTTTTTGCAAAATTTACAATCTAGATGTAGCAAATGTGCGGATTTTATACTTTAAGTGTAGGATAGAATTAATCATGACCTATTTTAACCCTTCTTTTACAATTACATTACCAAAGTAAACTAGAATTATGTCAATGGGGAAAGAGTATTCCAATTATACATTCATTTGAACATAGGCCTACATGTGCAACACACACACACACACACACACACACACACACGCATACACTTATGTGTACAAAGATGTACACTGTATGCACTCTGCAAACAAAACTGCAACATACATATTCACACATACTTCCAAGACAGTATCAAAATGAAAATGAAAAAGAATACATTATATAGAATTGTAGGAACATGCCCCATGTGGAATTTGCTGGAGTAAAGAGTTATTGCACTTGCAACACTTTAATCTCTTTCCATGCCACTTAATGGATCTAAACTCCATCAAAGACAATGCATATTGCAGTGCAGATAATTCAATTCCCTTTTTTCCATTCTTCTTTTTCCAGTAAAACACAACACAGAATAAATCAGGAATTACATCATAAACATATACATTCGACTTTGCAGAGGATAAATGATACAGATAAAGATAGATGCATGCATACTAGCAAAAAATACAAAGTTATGTTTCAATTGAGAAAAACAAAAAGAATTGAGAGGTCCACTAGAAAGCAAGCTTGTACATTATGAACCACTCAAAGAAAAATGTTATGAAATACTTATTTGTAAATGAGGGACATGACATGACATAATAGATGGAAAGAATGGAAGAACGAAAAAAGAGAATGCCTACACGCTGAACAATCTATATGGAACTCCAGGAAGATGGAATTTCCATCAAAAGCAGATACAGAATGAAGTAGTCTACAAGTAAAATTCAATAGATAAAGTATTGGAATTCAACTATGTACCCTAATTGTTCCCGTTGCTATATGAAAACTTAGTAATGTTAATGTCTGTTCCCTGAAAAGTGAACAAAAAAGTCATAAAACTCTTAAATATGTCATGTTGCCATGTTCCCATAAGAAAGAGCAACATATTCTATTCACGAAAAAGATCCAGTGATTCTCAAGTGGAAAGTTTTAAGTGAGAATTCTGTTGGTTTCCATGCTTCCCATACTAAGTACCCTGATGAAATTACAGCATTCACGTTACATTAAGCCCAAGCTTAGCTACGTGTGAAGAAGAGTAATTTAGTTATCATATGTATCCTTTTTTCCCCTGATATTAGACACAGAAAAACAGAGAAGAAGAAACATGTCAACTTCTTCAGGATGAGGCTAGCTACTTACAAGTTTTTCTCTCTTGGGCACACTACAAAAGACTGGATGTCACATTGATATCGACCACAGTCTACTAATACATGAGCTGACTTAATCACAATATCATTTGCACATTATTGGTAAGCTGACAGCAAAATCATGAGACAGTGATGATACACTGGAAGTAAAGAGGAAACTTATATGCTTATACCTTTTTTGAACAAGTCAACTGTGAATACTTGCAATTGCATAAAGCCATTTATAAACAAATGTCAACAAAAGACAATACATAAAGGATATGGTAACACTGGAAGAAAACCTAAGAATGACAAGTTATCTGAAGATGCATTTGAAATTATTACCGGTGAATTCATAGTAGAGTACTGATATGCCATACAGTCTTCCACTGTAACAGCCATCAGTGTCTTGAGGGCATGATAATCACACCTGCCTTCTTGCCAGCACCAAGTTTAAAAAAAAAACAAAAACAAAAAAAAACCCACAAATCTTGCAGGTAAGGCATAATATGAGGGGAAAAGGGGAGATTTTGAAAAGTTGATCTTGACCTTTGCGCCATGACACCAAAATTTCCTAGATAATCACTGTCAGTGATTACTTGCATATGTATTAAGTTCCATGAAGATACCTAGAACAATTTCCAAGAAATGGAGAAAATAAGTGAAATCTACAATTTTCAATTAACCTTTGAATTCTGGACCTTTGATCTCATGATTCAAAACTCTAACCAGAGAATCTTTATTGGGTAGTATATGTTTACACCAAGTGTCAAGAAAATACCTTCAGTCATTGCATAGATATGGGGTAAATAATGACATTTTGAGCATTCGACCTTGACCTTTGACCTTGAGCATCTGCACCCAAAAGTTGATAGGCACAACTTCAACACTTCATACACATACCTGCCATATTTTGTCAGGATACCTCAAATAGTTTTTAGTTACGCTGTCCACAATATTGATAATGGACGGACGGACGGACGGACGGAAGGACGGACGGAAGAACGGACAACCCGAAACATAATGCCTCCGGCACCACTTCGTGGCGGAGACATAAAGAGAGTCCCTGAGCTGGACGGAATGAACAGCGCCATCTATAAACCAATTAAAGATTGTTTGTTAAAACTGGATGTCGTGATTTTTCCCAGGTACTATTTCTTTATCCCATGACGGGGTATTCTTAATCCTATAGGGTCTGAATTCATTGCACAAAGATGCTTACAATCATGATGTGACCAGACATCACAACCCTCCCCCCAAACAAACAAACAAACAAACAAACAAACAAACAAACAAACAAACAAACAAACAAACAAACAACAACAAAAACAACAAAAACCCGCAAAAGGTCCTGATTTACGTGAGAAAACAACACACTAAAATGCGTCTGTCTGATCAATCTTCAGTGGTTTTTGTGGGGCTTTTGGGGGAAAATGATTTTCTTCTACATAAACTTGAAGTGTGGAATCTTACACCGAATGATCGAGAAATCGTGTTATTGCCAATTCTGAAGAACACTTTTCTTTTGTAGAAGGGTGCATCTTAGATTAGAACCTTGGAGTGGTTCAGGAATTACCTTTCACATCGCATACAATACGTTTCTTTATCTGGTCAAAACTCCTGCAAACAATCTGTCAACTGTGGTGTTCCTCAGGGTAGTTTTGAGACCTCTTTTGTTCATTTTGTATATAAATGATATGACAAATGCTTCTAATATTTTATCTTTTGTACTGTTTGCTGATGACTCTAATGGTTTTCTTTCTCATTCAGTTCCTTATATTTTGGTGGATTTGTTAAATTCTGAATTAAAAAAAAAATGTTATGTTGAATAAGGTCGAATAAGTTGTCTTTAAATCTTCTTAAAACTAAATGTATATCATTTAGTAATATTTTGAATAGTCTCCCCAATAATATAGAAATAGATGATATACTTATAGATGAAGTTTCATCAATGAAGTTTTTAGGTTTGGTTATTGATAATAAACTTTCTTGGAAGTGACATATTGATAGTATTTGTCACATAATATCTCTAAATATTGGTGTTATTAATAGAGTTAAATATAATTTTCCCACTCCCACCCTTTTAATGTTATATTCAGCTTTAATTTTACCTTATTTTAATTATGGTATAATAGCTTGGGGAACACACATCCAACATCTCGACAGACTGTCCGTCTCCAGAAAAATAATAGTACTATTCTTCGAATAATTTGCCATAGCATGTATCTTGGAGAGCTCACACCGATGTTTTATTTTCTGAAAACAAATTTTTAAAGATAACCGATATTTATTATTATTGTCTTGGCCAATTTATGCATAAACTCTCCAATAATTTGTTGCTGACTGTTTTCACCAGTATGTTTGCGAGAAACCGCTCGTTCCATAAATATCCGACTCGTCACTCTGATGAATTCCATCTGCCTTTAACTACACGTAGAACTATGTTTACACAATCATTTTGCTGGACCTAAATATTGGAATAACCTTTCTAACAGTTTAAGGGCATCCCCAAGTTTAAGTTCTTTTAAGAATATAATCTGAAGAAAAATATTTTGAACAGTTACAAGAGTTTATCTAAACATCATTATGAAAATTGATATTTTGTATATTAATTTCATGAAATTGAAAAATTGTGTTGATCCTTTATTGGTTGCAAAGAATTAGTGTAAAATCCAACCTTATAATAAATCACAGCTAAGCGGCCCCATCCATCCACTACCTCTCGTCTGGTTATAGTCTTCTTCTATTTTTTTTTTTTGTCTTCGCTCCACTTAAGAACTTTCTCTCTCTCCCTCACACACACACTCACACACACACACACACACACACACACACGCACACACACACACTCTCTCTCTCTCTCTCTTTCTTTCTTTATTCTCTTCCGGCATGACAGCGACTTAGTGTATAGGGATTTGTTCTGGGTTTTTGTTTCGGATTAGTTAGGTTAGTTATAGGTCTTTTTGTCGTAGTTTCTTTATTTCATCCATTTTCATTGTATATTAGTCAATCGATCATATAATTTCTTGTATTACGTGTGGGAGGAATGCACCCTACAAGCTCAGCTTTTAAGCATTTCTCCCCATTTCCAACATTTTCGTATACTTACAATTTTTTTGTAAACTTATCCTTTATTTTGTATTATGATGAAATCTATGTATTCAATTTCTGTAATATATTTGTATGTTTCTGTTGGAAATGAAAAATAAGTGAATGAATGAATGAATGAATGAATTTAAGTTCTTCAATACCCTTTAAACGCTCCTCATTTTGAGCTATGACAACTTAGAAAAACAAAATATGATGCTACTACATTTAAAACTTACATCAATCAAGAACACACGTACTGTGCCTAATAAGTGTAGACATTTTCTTCTCAATTAAAATCCTTACATTGACGTTGCTACAGAGTTTCATATCGTTCATTTCCTTTATCTTATTTGTTCTATTCATTGCAAAGCGCACAGTACGGGAAGGTTAAGCACTCGAATGGACTCTAAACTTCAAAGGCTCTCTTCTCTGTAAACACTGTTCCAGAGTGTGTACAATCATCGGCGTGCGTATAACTCCAGCTGCGGGATTCGAACCTACGACCCCACGACCTGATCTCCATACCTTCTAGATTTCTTTTACCATGGCTACAACTAGAACACTGATGAATTCAGTGCTTATTTACTTAGATGTAGGGCAATTTGTCAATCGGTTGCATAAAAACATCTAGACAGAAGAATTTTATAAGTTTGAATAACAACAATTAACAACAAATCCACAAAATACGTCCTAAATGGAAACGCATTCACTCTTATATCCCCGACCGAGTTAAAAGCTTTGTGTTATTCAATTAACCATCTGTCTACTCGTTACACCGAGCCTTTAGAATATTAAGTGTGTTTACAGATGAAATGTGACATGGTATTTAATATTATAAGACATAAGTTTAACATTCGGCTGATGTTCCACTGTAACTAGTAAATGTGCCCTTGTCCGATGACGTCTTAAATCTTTATATTGGAAGTAGCACATTCAAAAGCCAAAAACAAAATTGGTCGGGACATTATATTCCCTTCCACAGCAAAGTGAGATAATTATATACCGTATGTTCCTCCCCCCCCCCCAAAAAAAAATAAAATAAAAAAAAAAAAATAACAAGAAAAAGAGACCCTCCATAACTATCACTTCAAAAATGGTGAATCAATCCAAATTCAATTTTAGAGTATGAGACTATAACTTATTACCCAAGGCCCAGGCGCAGAAAACTGCTACTTTGCGCTTATCCGCTGGAGCGCCGAGAAAGTGTGCGCGCTACAATCGATTCTCGTAGTTTCTGCGAACAGTCGGTTCCATTGATACCGTCTGTGTGCCAGACGCTCGTTACTGTTTCCTGCAGTTCTCTCCCTCCCTCCCACCCCACTCCCATCCTCCCCGCCTATTCCATTGATGTACAGTGCACTACTGTATGCAAGACAGTCAAAGCGACAGGTCTTGAACGTTCATAGAATAAAAAAAACACGATAGTATACCATGTATAAATTGCACTGTATCACCTACTATCGAAATACGGCATTCGTCAAAAGGCATATCACAGAGCCACACGCTCTAACAAACAGACGCCATGCACAAAATAAAGATGTAGCTCTCACCTACCACATTTACCATACTTAGCTCATTCATATCCAAATAAATGGCTAGTAAGAGTGAAAAGTAGGAGTGATTGTGATTATACCTTGCTGTTAAGCTGTTATGCTGCCTTCAATTGCACAAGCATCTGCAAATAACTCTGATAACTCTGGTAAAACTATGGGATCTCTGGTATAACTCTGTCATCTCTGGAATCTCATCTAAAACTGCAGTCTAACAGCCTTTCATACCCATCGCATAGCCCTTGCATCTGTTCTTTGCCCATGGTTAGTTCAACACCAGGGAGGTATAGGCCCCACAGAGATGCGAGGCTCGCACTTTCACAAAACGTTCTTTGGTTAAACTGCTGCCCTATGTTTACATAACATCGATAAGAACCCAACCTGCCGGGGAGAGTACCAGGCAGAAGAGAGAGGGGGAAAGAGATGATGTGTTAAAGCATGGGAGGTGGCTGTGCTGGGGGAGAGAAAGGGAAAGAGTGTCCCTTCCAGCTGTTTAAGATAACAATTCTGTTACAATATTCAATTGCCTGTTGCGCAAGGCTAATAAGAAAGCAAACCGTTGGTCATTCAAAAAACATTTACCTTTGTATTCCGACCACAATTACTCCAGTTGTCATGGTTTTTTCCCCTAGAAAAGGATTCCTATGCAAGATTAGGTATTTGGCTTACTACAGATGAAAAATCAGAAAAGTGTCAGGGTTCAAATTTTGATACAAAATTAGTATCTACTGTATTTGGTGTCTTCATCACCAAAATTTTCCCCATGCCTTTTAAACTATGAGCATCGCGTTGAAGGGTATAGCGTTGTCATTATAATATTCGTGGTAAACTGGCACCTCGTCTACAACCACCCTGTCCTCTGTCCACCTAGTCTAATGCCATCTCGTCTAAACTCACTTCGTCTACTACCAACTCGTCTACCAACCATTTTGTCTATATGCCAATTAGTCTAATTGTCATTTCGTCTACTAGCCATTTTATCTAATGTCCAATTTGTCTAAGTCACATTTCGTCTAACACCCATTATGTCTATTGACCATTTCGTCTATTAATCATTAGGTCTATGAATGAAATAGTCTACAACTCATTTTGTCTAATAGCCAATTGGTCTACAACCACCTTGTCTACTAGTCAATTAGTCTAATAACCAGTCAGTCTACTCCCAACTGGTCTACTGCCAACTGGTCTACTCCCAATTGGTCTACTCCCAACTAGTCTACACCCAATTGGTCTACTCCCAACTCGTCTACTCCCAATTGGTCTACTCCCAACTAGTCTACACCCAATTGGTCTACTCCCAACTCGTCTACTCCCAATTGGTCTACTCCCAACTCGTCTACACCCAAGTGGTCTACTCCCAACTCGTCTACTCCCAACTAGTCTACACCCAACTGGTCTACCCCCAACTCGTCTACTGCCAACTCATCTACTGCCAACTCGTCTACTGCCAACTAGACTACTCCCAACTGGTCTACTACTAGTTATATTTTTTTTTTTTTGTTATTTAAGTCTACTTCATCCAGTTTCTTTTTTCCCAGTGAAATAGGTTGAGTACTCTTGGTGCCCCATTTGGTTTAAATTTTTATGTTCTAATTATGACAATTTTTTAGGAAAAAAAGATAATGTCACAGTGTGAAAAACTTGCTGTGTTATTTTTGTGGTGGATGTGTAATTTATATCAGAAGCAATCATGCAGCATTTATATGTCCAAACTTCAACACTCCATCCATTCAACTTTGATAAACAATCATAAGTATGGTAAAAATGAAAAGGAACACATTAGAAGTACATTATCAGTATTCTTTATTCTGTCTGCCACGTACTGATGTATGTAAACGGTTAAATGTAACTGAGCTAGTTTATCATTATTTAGTTATTTTACGGCCAGAATGTAGACTGGATAGTCATGTCTCACCATTGATTAGTATGTCTTTATATTCAGCATGTGCGGAATAATTAACAACTAGAATAGTCTAGTATTGATTTTTGTGCTAATCAAGGGCAGGGTTTAATATGAATAGTTCATGACAGTGAGATGGACTGGACACTAGACAAAGTGGTATATTCATTATTAGCATGACCAGATGGAAATGATCAGTTTGGGTAAATTGTTGAGAGTAAAACTATATCAGTTGGGAGTACACCAATTGGGTATAGACGAGTATAGACCAATTGGGAGTAGACAAGTTGGGAGTAGACCAATTGGGAGTAGACCAATTGGGAGTAGACCAGTTGGGAGTAGACCAGTTGGGAGTAGACCAATTGGGAGTAGACTAGTTGGGAGTAGACCAGTTGGGAGTAGACCAATTGGGAGTAGACCAGTTGGGAGTAGACCAGTTGGGAGTAGACCAATTGGGAGTAGACGAGTTGGGAGTAGACCAGATGGGTATAGACCATATTGGGTATGGACAAACTAAGGGTTGGAAGATATGATAACTAGACAAAGTGAATGTAGACTACTAAATGACTTGTAGACGAAGTGGGAGTAGACTAACTAGTAGTAGACAAAATAGATATTAGACGACATGGCAAATAGACATTGTGAGTGTAGACGATTTGGCTATTAGATCAATTGTTTTGTAGACGAAATGCTCCTTAGACGAGTTGGGTATTAGACAGTACGGGTAGTGGGCAAAGTGACTATTAGACAATATGGGTACTGGACAAAACGAGTTGTAGACCAAATGGGTATTAGACGAATCGGTAATAGACGATATGCCAGAAGACCAATTGGACAATAGACATAGTGGCTGTAGACGAGGTCACTATAAACCTTTCGTGATAGCAGAATTCGGCTCTTTTCGACAGGCGCAGTTTTCTGCGCCTGTGCCTGACTGACTGTCATACAAAAAACAAACAAACAAACAAACAAAAAAACCATCCGATTTGCTTTAGTGGTCAAAGAGAAATAAGATGTCTTAATTTGTAAAACATGTCAGGAACCCCTTTCCTGCAAGTACTGTCCATTGTACTCACACATTATGGAGTTCTAAGAGCATCAAACAGCTAAATTCGGAAGAATCAGACCCGGCCATGTCATCCTTTACAATGATCCACATTTCTCTGCGTGACCACTTAACCAAATTGAATGGAATTTTCTGCAAAATATCGGTAAGATAATAGTCTTAGTCCCAGAAATAAAAAGTGTAATTGGAAGTTATCAGCAAGAAAATCTGATTGTATTTTTTTTTCTTTGCGGGGGGGGGGGGGCGGTTGATATACTGTACAAAATGTGAGGTGTTTTGTGATAAAGACATGTTTATATCCTATTGCATCGCTATCGTTGAGATGGTCTTGACTTTTACAAATATTTCCCAGTTGTATCAGTTTCTTTGCTAAACCATTCAATAGAACTACCTTATATCATTTGTTAATCACAGAACAGTAGGCTACGGTCACAACCCCCAACATCGGCCTGCTCGGCGACCGGTCGGCGAGTTTTTAGCCAATTTCGGTCGGACAACGACCGGTGACCGACCGGTGACCGACCAGGAACTACTGATTTTTAGAGCATAGGTTGGTCACCGCTGAAATTTTAACGCGGAGTTAAATTTTCAGCGGCGACCGACCAGTTTTCACTTGCTGCCCAAAATGCGCTCGGTGTCCGAGCGGCAACTATCCAGGCACTGGCGTAATCGAGCGGTAGCCGCCGAGCGATTTACGGAACAAAAATAGTAGAGATCGCAAAAATGACAAAAGCAAAGAAGAACACCAAGGGAACAGATCAAGCGGTCCATCGCCGTCGAGCGATTTAGGGACTAAAAATCACAAAGATAAAAATGACAGGAGCTCTGAATGAAACCAGTTACTGGATGGGTAAGAGAAGCCAGGGAAAATGTGGAAGAAGCAGCGGGAGGGATAGAGGTATAAAAAACAAACAAAAACATAAAAACACCAACATCTCAGCATCTCAACATCTCGGCAACCAACATGAGGGACATGAAAGACAGGGACAACCACTTTTGAGCGAAAGAGATGAAAGCTGAAAATTAATGTCGATAATGTAGACTCAGTGATATAATGTATATGGTTTGGTTTTCTTATCATTTATTAAGGCCTGTTGAATGAAGAAGTAATGAGTGACAAGAGATGGGGGATGGAAATATGAAATTAGATAAGAATATAGATAAAGAATATATACTGCAAAGTATAGAAGCAAACAAAGACACTTTGGAAAATTCTCATCTATTCTAATCTTTGTTCCATTTTGTGTTTCCCTCCCTTTTGTTTGATTTCCTAATTTCTACTTATCTGTGGTTTCACTCCTGATTACTGATTTTTGGTAGTTGGTAACATTTAAATCTTTTGCCTTGATTCTATTTTAATTCAATAATCAATGAATTAATCAATGAATTAATCAATTCATTCATTAATCAATCAATTAAAACATCACCAATCATAGGTTTTTTTTTTTTAATAAACCCAGGTAGAAATTTCCGACAGAGACGGGCGGGCGGCCGCCGGTACGCCTACGGGACACCCGTAGATGACCTATCGATCACCCGTCGGTCGCTGGGCGATTTCGTAAAAACCGACCAGGTGGGAGATCGTCCAGTTGCCAATGGGGCGTCGCTCGGTGACTGCTCAGTCTCTGCGCGGAGAAGTACCCCATATTTAGCAAATTTTTAACCTAAAAACGACCGGTGACCGACGGGAAATCGACAGGGCATCGCTCGGGCATCGCTAGGGTTTTACAGCCTGCTCGACATCCCCAAAAACAGTTACTGCAGCTGGGCGGTGTCAAAATTTCAGCGGCGATCGCGCGCGAGCAGGCTACAAATCGTTCGGTCGCCCATCTGAATTGTGACCGCAGCTAATTAGTTGATTTGTTTTGTCGACGCAAGGTAGGCTCACTGTGTGAGGTATGGTAGGTGTTCAACACACCGACCGGGTCCATATCAACCGACCGCGCACTATAATGTCATTGCGCGGACAGAAAGAAAATGTTCGCATGGGACTACGCGCAACGGTGTTCGATTCTTCACTGGGCTACGCTACCGAGTAAAATGAGGCGAAAACAAACAAGTATTCCCTCTAAACTAACGAAATTTAGCAAAATCGAATAAGATTTATAGTGTAACTACATATAACTATAGGACTACCTTTGCTGACTCGTTGTTAGATGTAGAGTATCCTTTCGTAATAAATTTGACGATTTGACCGCAAAATTGTCACCGCCGCTTGTACCATCGTGCACACACGTTACACATACACATGACATAATTATTTTGTCGCCCGCTACGACCGTACGAGTTGAAGCAGAAACGAGAAATGAATGTGAAAAAAACAAACCGACTCATCTAATTCATTTCAATAACGATGAAACTTTCTTAATGAAAATCAATTCAAATTCATCAAACAGTCCTTCAAAAGTAATATTGCAGGATTCAAAATATATTCGAATATCATTGGGGAAAAAATGACGGCTAGAAAAAAAAACAGCGGCCTGTCGAAAAACGCTTTTAAGTGCTCTTTATACGTATTGTCAGGGTGGTCGGTTGAAATGAAAGGGCAACTGAGTGCGGAAAAAATGACACCCCACGCGTTCGAAGCCACCATCTAGAGCCCGTACCTTAGATCGCATTTTCAGTGCGCGCTTGTGAATCCGGATTATTTTCTCCACACGTGAGTAAAATTTCAGGCAAATTGTGAGATTTTTCACGTTTCTATTGATAGAAAAACGTTAGGTGGCCGGTATTATGAACACCCAACCATACTCTTTGACGACAATGATAATTATCCGGAAGCGATCATTGCAAAATGGTATATGAAACATATCCGTAGTGCGATTTCACTCTCGGATATAATTGGGACTACAATTACCATGAAACAAAGGAAATCGGAGCTGCAAACATGCCTGTACATGAGGTGCAAAATGAAAAAATGAAACTTGTTATACGAGAAGATGGTCTGAAGAAGGATATAGGTCTCTCATTGACACCGTCGAGAGAAGTCCACCGAAAGTCACGAGCTTAGACATGAAAAAGAGAAATAATAGAAATCATTGTTCAATGATTTAAAGTGCAAATCAATTAATGTTCGGTTTGCTTCAAGGGATGCGCCACATCAGCAATGTTGTAGAGGCTTTTTTTTTTCCCAGAAAATGATTCTAAATTCGGAATATGAGCATCAGAATTAAAAGCAAGCTAAACTAGTTCTCAACAAAGTATGGATGCATACCAGTGGGACTTGGAACTATGTACATAAAATGAAAGATGGCTCTGATCGCCTAACAATCGTAACAGGTAAACCGTTACCATCAAGAAATCAGGAAAAAAAAAAAAAGATAGCGGTTAGATGTCGGGACAAAATTGGACCGTGTATCATTCATATATTGTGCTGATGGTATTGTAGTTACTGGTGTTAGATTGCTGTGTCCTAACACAATATGTAGCTCTAAGATAATGATGGTTTTGAACACAGTTGACATTTATGCCTCCGATATTCTTCAGATAACCTGAAAGTAAGCCATCGATATGTCCGAGCGCTCCCATCATATCAAATGCCGTGATCAATGTAACTATATATATTTCTTAACATAATACAGAGAAATAAAAACGATGATTGACATGACATAAACAGGGTTTTGAGAGGTTTATTCAAGTGGGTCATCAATACTTTTGAGAGAAGCTGATAAAAAAGTTCACGAGCAAGACTGAAAAAAAAGCGCCATGTGCACGCACTAACCCACGCGCGCGCGCACACACACACACACCCACACACTCACATACAGACACACACAAGTGTCAATGCTTCTTAAATGGTTTTAAATTGCTTACCGAGTAAGTAACCGGTAATATATAGACTGTTGGAATTTATTGTGTTCCTTAAAGAGATAAACCATTATTGTGAAAAAAATCGAAAGCATAAAAGTAAACGTAAATTAAAACGGCTATTTTAGTGAATACACTCTACCAGGCTTTTGGCAACTCTTTTCTTTTAACGCAAATTAAAACGGCTGTTACTTAGTGGATACACTCCACCCGGCTTTTAGCAACTTTTTTTTTCTCCCAGTCTTTTGTCTTTGTCCGCAGCATTTAATGGTACCGTTATAACACTTTTTTTCTTGTAAACACGGCGAAATCTGTACAGTCTGGTTTGAGCGATATCATGTGGTTTATTATAGTTCATTTTTCATATTGGTTTTTGCACTGGTGTAATTTTAGTTGGTCAAGATAACATACGTTCTCCCTATAGTTTCACGCCTATGAATTCGTGAACTTACAGTTTTACAATTATCATTGCTTTTATATAGGGCCCATCATATTTCTAACATATACTTGTGATATCCTCAGATGCTTTTGATCATTTACATTTGTGTTAAGTATGATTTCTTTTTCTTCCCCAATCAAAAGATATGGTTGTATATATTTTGTATTCTTGTTTTACTGTCAATCATTTTGTAATGCCATCAATGAGAAAGTGGAAATATGAGATAAACTTGAACTTGAACTTGAATATATCTCAGAAAGCTGCTGACATTGTAGGGTCTCATTTTCCTGTACAGCACAGTCATTCAAGTACAGCACTATCTGCTTATTGGTATACAATGCATGCATTCTTTATTTTTCTCTTCTGCTTCCTTAAACACCCACTCATGCATTCTTGTTTTACTCTGCTATGTCATCACTCTGTTCATTTTAACTTATTATCCATTTCGAAAACATTATCAGCCCTTATTCTAACGCAATAATTTCTAGATGTTTTACACAGTGTAGCCAAGGAGATAGAAGCGAGATGGAGAGTATTCTTCTCCTCCTATTTTGATATCATGTCCAGCACCCACCAGGATGGAATGTACTAGCGCACTCGAATCGCTCTTAGATTATCTTCGGAAACTAAGCAGGAACCAGCGTTTCGCAATGTATTGTTATTAGTAGACAGATAACAGATTTGTGAGGAGGATTTTTAATGCATACTTCTGTCTGAGCCATATGTTAATTGATCTTATCAGTGTGTGTATAAGTACGGACGTTAGGAAATATTAGTCAGAGAAACATTTTGGTTAGCACACAAAACACATCGGTACGGGGCTTTAATCAGCGTCGGCGAGCAGGACTGTTATGCTGGGGCGACTACTGGTACGAGGGACGAGCGTCGCTAGATGAGCAACTGCTGAGCCACACTCACTGACGACCTGCGGTCTACCGGGCACAGTACCAACTATTATATACCAAAGGGGGACATAAACCCGGAACCCAGAGGAGTATAGCCAAAAGTTACGTGTTTATGCATACTTTGTTTTGTATTTGATATTTTGATATCAAATCTTCAATTTTGTAAACAAAACGAACAACTTGATTATTATTAAAAACATTGATTTAACTGTACTTGATTTGTGTCGACTTAAATGATTACGTGTCAAAGTAGCAGAGTAAATAACCAAAAAAAAAAAAAAGGTTGCTTATGTGACAAACAATGAATCGCAGGGCGCATCATTTGTTGTCGTCAAAAGTATGATGAAGCATCAAGTACACTAGAAGCAACAAACTCATGAGAAAGTTCTGCACTGAGAATGTGACTGAGATTCGGACGCAGACACCTCCGTAAAGCTTTAAAATCATTTAAAAATCAACTTTTCATGGATTAAATGTGACCCTGCATCACAAAACCAACAGAAAATCGTCAGTCATCGATTTTTAGCTAAGAACAGATTCTGAAAGGGCAGACTCCAAGCTTTAAAATGATGTATAACTCAATCTATCTGGACTCTCCCAACTTATATCTAAATATTGGAAAGAAAGGACACACTCTGAAAAAGTGTAAACTGAGAAAAGAGGCTCTGAAGTACAGAGTCTATTTAAGCCGTATATCTTTACCAAGCCATGCACGGTCACAAATAAACAAAGTGCATGGCAGAGGTGAGATCAGAATTTAAAAGTAAATACAATTAATGTTATACACGTTTCTAAGAAGCTGCACCTCTTTTTGACAAGAAAACACTAATGATACCAGGAACAATGATCTCTAAGATATGGATAATTCTTTAGTGGCCTCTCAACTGAACACATATTCATTGTAGGGTCTAACCATAAAGGTTTTTAAACAACATTATTGTTTTCTCTTTACAGAAAATCATCAGGAAAACGTGCTATTGGACAAAATAATACTTTTTAGGAGGATAATTCTAATGCAATAGTAATTTAATATTCACCTTATTGTCAGTAAAGGGTTGAAGAGAAGTATGTTATTGATCTTATCCGACTGACGTGAAAGTATTAAAGCTCTCGAGCGTTCTTTTCTTCAATGAAAAAGACCCTGATCAAGTGACCACTTCAACCTAAAAGAAAAGTAAACGATACTCACTACGACAATAGATGGGTCTGGACCATTATGAATGCCACAATGGACAGCAAGGATCACGGAAATTTTAGATGGAAAATCAATGAGCATCAAAATCTCGGTTTTGAAACAAAGAAGCGTATCTAATATTTATTGTTTTAAAGTGTAAATCCGCGCCACTTTGCTTTAAAGGATAAACCACCTTAGAAGTATGGTACAGGCTTCGTCGTGAGACTCGCACTTGGAGGTTAAAAACAAGTTGCAGTTGTAAAAAAAAAAAAAAAATACAAGATTCGATTAATATCGATGTTGCTGGTTGTTATAATTCAGAAAATGAAATTAAAACCATTTCATGACAAACAACATTGTATCTGAAAAGGTAGGAAATTATGCATAATTGAAATTGAATCAACATAAGTACAGCCATACATGCACATACACATGTTTTGGGGGATAACGCACATCTTCTGATGTTAGTGCCATTCATGCCATATGAATTGAAGGAGCAATGCTGCATGTCGTGATCTTGTTTTTTCAACCTACACACATTTCTTTTTCTTCTTCTCTTTCTTCTTTTTTTTTTTGAATATTCAAACAGAAGATTCTTATCTTTTGCATAGTTTTGTTACTGTTGTTTTTATTTCCCAGGCTCAAAGATAAATTGTTTTCTAAACTCGATTGCTTTTGTTCTCTTTTTTTTTTTCTGCTATGCTTCTTTGTTTGTTTGTTTCTTATTTTGTGGCATTTTATGCCAACCAATGAAATATGTCATGATCTTGTGTTATTTGATTATGTGGTTGGGAAAAAAAATTGCACTGCTAGCATAAAATATAAAACTTCCTTCACAGACTATCATTTCCTAATAAATAACTTCATTCGATTTCGCCGAAAGCCTCCCCCTCCTGTTCAGCGGTACCGGGACTGTATATCGCAGTATACAAAAAAAAAAAAAAAAAAGCCCACGTCGTAGGGTGTCACTTTTAGCTTTCCCATAATTAGATTGGAGACGCATGATTTTGATGAAAGCGAGCAATATTGCATGAATCAAGATTTAGATACAATAATTTTAAGAGCCTCTTCCTTTTATGTATATGTATTTATATATGTACAGCCATATTAATAATTTATTGCAAATCGAGCTAAACCACATGCTTGTTAAATAGAGTTTGTAATTAAGGCTTCTGAAGTATCTACCAAAGTATTCAGAAAATACGGGATATTTCTAATCATAGCTTCCGGAATATTCCTTATTTTTTTAAATGGGAAACAACGGAAAGTTTTTTGTTATGCTTCTTAAAGTATTCGAAAAATGCGCGTCCTTCATTGTGCAATGAAATTCTTTATACTACGTAGGGCAATATCACAAGTAACGTATGTAACAACTAAAGACCTGGATCCCGTTCCGTGAAACTTGATATAAGTAACAACTGACAAATTTCTGTGAAAAATGTGCTCTTAGCTAATCAGATGAAAGGACTTCAGTAGCTTATAACAACTGTGACAACTTGTCACGGATAACAAGTTTTATGAAACAGGGCCCGGGTCTTCCTTCTGGTATTATAGGGGAAAGTGAAAATAATCTACATGTATCATCCCTGTAACTGTTGGTATTCTTGGACAATTTCAGATTCATTTTGAAAGGTGTCTTCGTTATCTGTTTTGTTCACTTTTATTTTATCGCAGCGGAGGTCTTTTTTTCAATCCAAAAACAGTATTTTCTGTCTTTTTTATTTCATTTTTTTTTATCAAAGTTTACCAAATGAATATTTTTTTAAGAAAAAAAAATGGAAGTAAAGCCCCCGCTCCACTATCACGATTTGGACCCCGATCTGTCCCGATCTAGCAGATCGGGAGAGAGCGGCAAAAGCGTACGGGGATCGGAAGCATCGTAGCATCAGCGTGTGGAGGTCGGGGTTGGAGCGGGCACTTGTTCAGATCGGGAAGAAATTTTGAACCGGTTCAAAATTTCTTCCCGATCTCCCCGATCAAAATTGACCTATTTTAAATCGTACGGCAAGCGGGGAGAGCGTAGTGACAGCGTAAACGCAGCGGGGAGAGCGTAGTGACGGCGTAAACGCAGCGGGATAAGCGTAACAAGGTCTTTCTGACCGTAGTAACATCGGCACAAGAACGGGAAGTAATTTTAGTTGTAATTTTCGAAGAAGAAGAAGAGATGAAGAAAAAGAAGAGAAGAAAGCAGCGAAGCAGCTACCCAAAAGGCGAAGAAAGAGAGATTGCCCGTGATGCTGAAAGAGGAGGAAGAGGACGTAGCAGAATTTTGAAGAATATGAAATCATCTACAACTGGAGGAAGACGGACTATAAAAGCAAGGACATCAAGAAAAAGCCTTGGAAAAATCAGCACGTCTTTGTATATAAAATGCATTGCTGCAAAAAAAAACCGTGAGTTGAGGAGCCTTTTCGAGGTTCACAGTATATTTCTTCGGTTCTGCATGCTAATACGTTGACTGACTGCAGATCGACATCGGGGCACATCGGGCACTTTTCAGCTCTCTGAACGGGGTAACAGCGTGATAAGATCGTATAGATCGTTCAGAGCGTAGATACAGCGTGCATCGATCGGATAACATCGTCAACATCGCACTTACAGCGTAGCTACGTCGTTCTAAAGCGTACCGGCAGCGGCAGAGATCGTAATGTCTCATTCCCGATCATCGTAGTAAGAGCGTAGCAAGCACTTGGTAGTCGTAACTGCAGCGTACTTAGAGCGTTCTAACATCGTACTGTGTCCAGATCGGCTCAGGTTTTACCCGGTCCTTCCCGACCTGAGAAAATTGTCAAATCGTGGCGAGAACGGCATAGTGGAAAGGGGGCTTAATTGGTTACGATGAGCCGTTCCTTCCGTAGTTCTCCGAGAACCTTCAGGTGTCCATAAATATGATTTTTTTTTTTTTTTTCAGCATGTCCATGTTGACAAAGAAGAGAGAGGTTGGTAATTCGGTTGTACGAAAACAGTACATGTCTCTCATTTCCACTGTCAGTTGAATACATATATATGCCATCGAACGAAACAAATATACATAAATAATATTTACCGGCTGAGAGATGTGAAAATTCAATGAGCACAAGGTCTAGTGACCACAACAGCAGACGGTCAGAATAGTGCCAGTTCTTATGCAGCTCTAAGACAAATAAAAAAAAAAATAGAACATGATAGGAGGAACTCTAATATTTCTATTGTAAAGCAATTTTGAACTCACTTTCTTGTATATATATATATATATATATATATATATTTTTTTTTTTTTTTTTTTTTTTTTTTTTTTTTTGGGGGGGGGGATGGGGGTGGAGATTTTGGTATGCCTGGTCTGTGTATGTGTTTCTTCTACGGGAACCTGGTATGAACGTTTCCTATAAGAATTCCGTACTTCAGAGAACACGGATCTCCATGTAACACACATGTTTTGTTTTCCACCTAAGCAATGTCAAGAATGAATGGTGGCGTGATCTAGACTAGTGTTATGAATATGCATTTTGCACATGGGGTGTGGCCTGTTCTACCCACGATGGAGCAGAAGATATTATGCAGGATGGAATGAGACTTGGAACGAAGGCACTCGAGGCGAGGGGAGGAATAAAAATTCTAATGTGGGACTGTTTGATATTGCTGTGGTGATTTGTTTGCTGTCAGAACGTGTGCCATGTTGTTGTGACACCAATATTTTTCATCCCTTCCGCAATACTTGAAACGTTATTGAGAGTTACTTTGATAGCAAGTTTGGAGGTAAACTTTGCGCATGCGCATGCTAGTAAGGACCATTTGGAAGAAGCTTGGGTACTCAATTTATTTCAGAAAGATGACATAAAATTAAAAAACAACAACAGCTATTTGGATCTTTATGAAATTAGTTGTACATAATATCCATGCCTTCTTCATACATACAATTGCTACCCTCCACTGATTGGCTGATTTTCTTTTCTTTACTTTTTTTTTTTTCGTGTGATTGGATGATCACTCGAGTTATGGTATTTTGTAAGAATGCACGTGCATTGCGTGCGCATATGGGTTAAATAAAAGCCAGCCACAGTCAGCCCCGGACTGTTATAATGCTGCAACAGTACTGTGCATATGCTAGTAGTGCCTAGACTCTAGTCCAAAAGGGTTTTTCCCTGCAGTCTTAATTATTTGTCTGATCACCACTTGCACTGCCGAAGGCCTCTCGCAGTTGCTGACGTTTCTGAAACAGGTGAGAGAAAAACGCAATCTTTGCAATGTTTAACTGATACCGTCCTCCAATTTAAAGAGTTACGTTATGATCATGTTTTTGGTATTGTGTTTGTGTTTATGTTAAACGGAAGTTAGGTACACTTGAATCTTCCTCAAATGTACTGTGATATTGCCGATCTTAACGAAACGAGATAAAAATTGTCATTGTAAATCACATTCTCCACATTCGTTGATATGCTGCGCGTATTCGTTTGTATTATCATGTCCCCGGGCCACTGACTGTCCCGACTAGCTATTACTTCCTGAAGTAAAGAAATATTTTAACACCTAAACGTGATACAAGGGAAACCTTACACTAATACAAGTCATCTTGTAAGTGCAGTTAACCTCTCCCACTAAATCGAATACAAAACAACCTTGAACAATATCCTCCCAAAGTTGAATTTTCAGCAGAGCTTGAGGGCTATGTCCAGTAGGATGAGATAGTTGTATGTCAGGGGTGTTATGAAATAAAGAGAGAGAAAATATTAGGCATAATTATTCGATTGAAATAGGGTTTGAAAAGTTCACAGAGTTCATATATTTCTCAGACACCTGAAACTGCTGGTTAGTGTCCAGGTTACTATTTGTGACCCTGCACCTCAAAACAAACAAAAAGTCGCCAGACATGAATTTTTAGTTAAGACCACATTCTGAAAGAGCAGACTTTAAGCTTTAAAATGATGTATAACTCAAATGGACTCTCTTAACCTATCTAAATATTGGAAAGAAAGCACAAACTCATGAAAAGTGTCAACTGAGAAAAGAGGCTCTGAAGTACAGTGTCTATCTTATATTTAAGCGCTTAATCTTTACCAAACCGTGCTGGCTGCGCAATGAATGGGACAAAAAACAGGAAGTAAACCACCAGAGTAACAACAATGAAGGGATTATCAGATTCAAATGAAATTAAGTATGCCTCATCAACACATTCTATCCATAATTAATGTCTACTTTCAAAGCAGTAGCACTACCCTTTCAAAAGTTATTAGAGTTGAAAGTGAAGAGTGTGGATGAGGTTTTTCAGAAATGAAAAAGGGATTCTAAAGACACACATAATCACACTATTCTACAAAAAAAAAAAGTGTTCGAGATAAACTGCTAACAAAACACAGTTTACTGCCCGTTTTATGATACCAAATTTTAGCATAATGTAAGAGAACACCCAATCTTTCAGAAAATATGAGAAAGTCAAGTTCGGCTAGGTTGACCCATTTCACTTATTTTCAGTCCTCACGCAAAATCAGTGTGTGCGACTTTATGTTTGTTTTGAGGTGCACGGTCACATTTGAACATATAGAAATAGAAGCAACACTTAAATACTCAACGTTGTTAAAAAGGTCTTGAAATCTTCACAACTGTTGATGGGCACTAACAACCAGTCCTATTCTTCAGCGTGAAATAAAAATCTCTGAAGATGATGATAAATGCTGGTGTCCTCCTTCCAATTACTGGTTCATTTGTATTATTATCTTATTCCTCTTTTGACAGTTATATTTGACTATGAACCACCCTAGATTACATCCATGTTCAATTCAATTCAATTCAAAGGTTTTATTTTCACTTCTTTCAACAGAATGTACAAAAATAAAGATTCGACATGCGTTTGAAGGAATGATACATATATAGCAAAGAATAACATTTGTCAATAGTCATAACAAAATTAGGCATTTTTCAAACAGACATACTAAACATTCTGCGAAAAAATGTGGAGGTACCCACTCAAAAGACTATGCTTATACGTACAACGTGGGCACCTCACAGGAGGAAAAAAAAAAGAGATAACTTAACTACAAGGGGGCGGGATGAAAAAGAAGTGAAAAAGGGAAAGGGGTGAAAAAAAGAAGTGGAAAAGGGGAAAGGGAGGAAACAGAAATACAAGTAGAGACGAGACAACTAAAAACAAAAAAGCCTAGATCAATCGATACATTCAAGATCAAACCAACAGAGACTATTAGCCATATTAGAAGTGTAGAGCGTTGAAAGCGACGAGAAAGTGATATATACAATTGAGTATATGAATATAAGAACGACCCAAGTCCATGGAAGATCATTTCGAGTAAACTAAAAAAAAAACTTCATATCTTTTTTGTTTGTCCAATAATATTCTATTTAACTGTGATGGAAAGGCAACATTGTATATACAAATTAGAACATATGAAGGGTTTGTTTGCAAAAACCGATAAGTCCGTTTTTGAAGATTTTGAAGTACAATCTCTGTCATAAAGTACAAAATAATACATTTTAAATGATATATTGTTCACTACATATAAAGGTATATTTTTGAAGTTATGGTCAAAAGAAGCAAAAATTTTCTCATTATTCTCTTTATTTTTCTTGACCTTTAATCGCAGATATCTCCATTTGGCAAATATGGACTTATCGGTTTTTGCAAACAAACTCTTCATATGTTATTATGACAATTAACATTAACATTAATTGTGGAGACGCCATTTTGTGTGATGGACTTGGGTCGTTCTTTGATTCATATACATGATATTCTGCTATAGAGATGAGAGAAGGACGAGAGAGGGCGCTATAATATGAATGTAAGAATGACCCAAGTCTTTCATTCTTACATTCATATAAGATTTAACTCATTTATTTCAGGCACTTCCGGGGGTAATTAGGACTTATCATTTACACACAAGATGAGTCCATGCATAAGCTACAATTTCCCATGTCAAACTGAATTTGGCATAAAATTGGACTTGTGTCGTTCTTATATTCATATGCTCAATTGTAAGGAATTGCTGATAGCAGAACACATTATCTGTTCATGTGAAGGCACGTGTAGTAATGTACAAGTTTGCAATAAGAAAAACAGGGGATGCGATGTGGAATTCCGCGAAAGACGCGACGTAACATGCCTATAAAAAAAATTAATAGCATCCCGGTGCTTTCAAAACCTACTTACTGAAAAAGATTAACAAACAAAATTAGTTTCTTTCTGTTACGTTATGAGACTTAAGGAGGATTGATTTCAATCTTTTTCAAAATGAAACCAAAGAAGGAGCATCTTTTTAATGTCTGGACTAAGGGAGTTCCAGAATCTTGGGCCTGTTTAAATAAATGCCTGCTGAGCTAACATAGTTCTAAGTAGGAGCAAATGAAATTCATTGTCTTGTTTGCTAACTATGGTATGTCAGGTTACGAGGAAACAAAGAATCAAATATAAGCGGAAGACAGTTATTATTATAACTATACATAAATTGTCCTAAATAAAATAAAAGCAAATCTTTAATTTTCAGAATCTTATTTTCAAAAAAAAAAAGAAAAGAAAAGAAAGAAGCTGTATGAGAGCAAGGAGCGGCATTACAAATGATTCGAAGTGCCTTCTTTTGGAACAATAAAACCCTATCTAATAATGTTTGATGCGTGTTTCCCCATGCCAAAATTCCGTACAAGAATACCCTCACAAAAATATTACGTATAGTAAAGAAAAAATATAGATATGATATAAAAAGTACGTGGAATGTATTAAAACAAGCTATGAATATATCTATACCGAAATCTCTGGTATATCGAAAATTAGATTTCATGACAAGGTTATTGATAATTCTCAAGATATTGTAAATATTTTCTATAAATATTTTACAACTATTGGAGAACAGATATTGCTCAAGAAATTCCCAATACCAATGGATACTGATAAACATTTTACTGATTTTTTGAATCAGTATAATAGACATTCCACATTTTTTACTCCTACCACTACGTATGAGGTTATTGATATTGTTTCTGGTTTGAAAAATAAAAAAGTGCAGGTTATGATGATATGTGACCGTGCACCTCAAAACGAACATAAAGTCGCACACACTGATTTTGCGTGAGGACTGAAAATAAGTGAAATGGGTCAACCTAGCCGAACTTGACTTTTTCATATTTTCTGAGAGAGAGTGGGTCTTCATGTACATTATGCTAAAATTTTGTATCATAAAACGAGCAGGAAAGTGTGTTTTTTAGCAGTTTATCCAGGGGCGTCACCAGCTTTTTTCAAGGGGGTGCGTTTTGACCCTAATGTAATGAGATTTTTTTTTTTTTTTTTGACAGACATTTGGAATATAGGAAACTCTCAATCCTAGACTTTTACTGTTTTTGAGGGAAACCAAAGGGGGAAAGGGCACCGGAGTAGCTAGGATTTCATCTTGGGGGGGGGGGGGGGGGTGGTTAGTATGCGAGGGAGCGAGCAAGGGGGGGGGGGGAGAGTGTGTGGAAGTGCCTGTGTTCCCCCCTCCCACGGTGAGAACTTTTTGCATTCTGATGTGTAAATGGTGCAATTTGATGCAGGCTTTTTGCGTGTTTTTATCGACTTGAAACAGTCCCACTTGTTTAAGGTAGCAGTACATTTTGATGGAATTTGTTGTTGAACAATGTGCCTATAACTATATCATTTCAATAAACTTCTTGTATTGATTCTTACAATCATGTCATGAACGCGACCGAGCCCGAGCAAGCGGAGAGAGCGAGGGGGGATTTGATGCATGTTTTGCTTTTTTTATCGACTTGAAAGAGTAAAGCAGTATATTTTGATGTAGATTTATATCGAACAATTTGCCTATAAAATAGTATCATCCAAATAAACTTCCTGTTTATATTTACACTGAATATCATGAACGCGGCCAAGCGAGAGCGAAAGGAGTGAGCGAGTGGGAGGATGTGGGAGGGAGTGTCCCCCTCCCACGGCGAGCACTTTTTGCATTTGATGTTGTAAATGGTGCAATTTGATGCAGGTATTTTGCGTGTTTTATCGACTTGAAACAGTCCCACTTGCTTAAGGTGTCAGCACATTTTGAAGTAAATTGTTATTGAACAATTTGCCTATAAATGGTATAATTCAAATAAACTTCTAATAATAATTCTTACACTGATGTCATGAACGCGACCGAGCCCGAACAAGCGGAACGAGCAAGGGGGAGGTTGTGGGAGGGGGTTGTCCCCTATAAATGGATTATGGAATGACGGTGAGAAACGACAAATTACTGGCAGCAATATCGGGAGAATGGCTTAACGATTACATGCGAGCGAGCGGAGCGAGCGAGCTTTAAAATTTTGACATTTTACAGTCCCAAAATTACCGTTTGTAGCCATATTTTTTTTTTTTTTTTTTTGCTTTGGAAATTAAGGGGGAGGGGGGCGCACCGGGCGCAACTGCACTGGCAATTACTGGCAGCAACATCAGGTGAATGGCATAACGATTACATGCGAGCGAGTGAAGAGAGCGAGCTTGAAAATTTTGACATTTTACAGTCAAAAAACTACCATTTGGAGCTATATTTTTTCGCTCTGGAAATAAAAGGGGGGAGGGCGCACCGAGCGCAACTGCCAGCAATTACTGGCAGCAACATCAGGAGGAAAGGCATAACAATTAAATGTGAGCGAGCGGAGCGAGCGAGCTTGAATATTTTGACATTTTACAGTAAAAAAAAAAAAAAAAAAAAACCTGCCGTTTGTTGCTATATTTTTTCGCTTTGGAATTTAAGGGGGGCGCATCGGGCGTAACTCCTAGCAATTACTGGCAGCAATATCAGGAGAGCATAACGATTACATGCGAGCGAGCTTGAAAATTTTACATTTTACAGTCTAAAAGCTGCCGTTCTTAGCCGTATTTTTTCGCTTTGGAAATCAAAGGAGGGGAGCGCACCGGGCGGAACTGCTGGCAATTACTGGCAGCAACATCAGGTGAATTGCACATCTATTAAATGCGAGCGAGCGAAGAGAGCGAGCTTGAAAATTTTACATTTTACAGTCCAAAAACTGCCGTTCTTAGCCATAATTTTTCGTTTTGGAAATTAAGGGAGGGGGTGCACCGGGCGGAACTGCTGGCAATTACTGGCAGCAACATCAGGTGAATTGCATAACGATTAAATGCGAGCGAGCTTGAACATTTCACATTTTACAGTCCAAAAATTGCTGTTCTTAGCCATATTTTTTCCCTTTGGAAATTGGGGGGGGGGGGGGGGGGGGTGGAGCGCATGCCACCTAGCGCAACTACAGGCAATTACTGGCAGCAACATCAGGTGAATTGAATAACGATTCAATGCGAGCGAGCGAAGAGAGCGAGCTTGAAAATTTTGACATTTTACAGTAGAAAAACTGCCGTTTGTAGCTATATTTTTTTTTTTGCTTTGGAAATTAAGGGGGGGGGGGCGCACCGGGCGCAACTGCAGACAATTACTGGCAGTAACATCAGGGGAATTGCATAAAGATTAAATGCGAGCGAGCTTGAAAATTTTGACATTTTACAGTCCAAAAACTGCCGTTTGAAGCTATATCTTTTTTGCTTTCGAAATTAAGGGGGGGCGCACCGGGCGCAACTGCTGGCAATTACTGGCAGCAATATCAGGAGAATTTAAATGTGAGCGAGCGGAGCGAGCTAGCTTGAAAATTGTGACATTTTACAGTCCAAAAACTGCCGTTTGTAGCGATATTTTTTTTTTTTTTTTTTTTTTGCAGTAAGGAGGGGGGGGGGGGGCGCACCGGGTGGAGCTGCCGGCAATTACTGGCAGCAACTTTAGGAGAATGGCATTACGACTAAATGCCAGCGAGCGGAGCCAGCGAGCTTGAAAGTTTTGACATTTTACAGTCCAAAAAACTGCCGTTTGTAGCTATACTTTTTCGCTTTGGAAATTAAGAGGGGGCGGGGACGCCCGGTGCGCCCCTCCCCCTGGATCCACCACTGGTAGTCAAGGGTGTCGGTTTATGTTCATGACTGGGGGAGGTATGACCAGCGAGGTGGCGTCGAAGTGACCAAGCATGGGAAGGATGTCCAAAATATATCTAAATAGTAAACCCTGTATAGAATACACTTGTACTACTAGATATGTATAAAATCAGTGCTGCCAGAACCAGGGGTGCCAATTGTTTTTGCCCACGATTTTTTTTTTTTTTTTTGTCCCCGATATAAAAAATAATAATTATTTAGGGTCCGGCATTGATGTCGCTCGCAGATTGAAGTTGTTTTTTTTTGTTTGTTTTTGTTTGTTTTTGTTTTTTTTTTTAAGGGTCTCAAGGGGGGTGCGTTCGCACCCAACGCACCCCCTTCCCCCTGGTGACGCCCATGTTATCTCGAACATTTTTGGTAGAATAGTGTGATTAGGTGTGTCTTTAGAATCCCTTTTTCATTTCTGTAAAACCTTGTCCACACTCTTCACTTTCAACTCCAATAACTTTTGAAAGGATAGTGCTACTGCTTTGAAAGTTGGCATTAATTATGGACAGAATCTTGGGCCTGTATAAATAAATGTGTGCTGAGCTAACATAGTTCTAAGTAGGAGCAAATGCAATTCATTGTTTGTTGGGTAACTATGGTATGTCACGTTACGAGGAAACAAAGAATCAAATATAAGCGGAAGACAGTTATTATTATAACTATACATAAATTGTCCTAAATTAAATAAAAGCAAATCTTTAATTTTCAGAATCTTATTTTCCAAAAAAAAAAAAAAAAAAAAAGCTGTATGAGAGCAAGAGGTGGCATTACAAATGATTCGAAGTGCCTTATACGAAGTGTATTTCAAACGTGCTTGCTCAGTTCTTTTCATCTTAAATGAATAAAACAATGTATTTTTTTTTCTATTAATAGATCTCAAAATGAACTTTGTTATCCAGGGAAGCCTTGGTGTTGTTTATAATTCCCCCGTTTGTATTTTCTTTTGGGAATACAAATATCAAATGATTATTTAAAACATCAAAAAATTATTCAAAGACAAATTAATGTCATCTGTATCAAACACACATTCCCAATTAGCATTATCTAAAGAAGCACAAAAAGAAAACAAATTTTCTTGAGTTACTCTACGCCTTTCCTGACGATGAAATGGATTAACATTAATATGATTATACTTAAAATGCGTCATAACAGGAAAATGATCAGTCATATCAGACAAAATTATAGAAGAATCTGGGGAAAGTTTAAAACAATACAAAAAATATTATCAATCAAAGTAGCCGAATGACTAGAAACACGAGTTGGTTTGGAAATAAGAGGTAAAAAAGAAAAAAGGATAAGAATGTATGAAGGAATTCACCCGGTATATTGTTTGTTGTATGTTTTAACAAATCAATATTAAAATCACCGAATATAAAGGACTCTGAGTTAGCAAATAAAGGATCTGTGAGCAACTCGGTAGGATATGATAGAAAATCTTTTTCATTAGAATTTGGGGGTCTATAAATAATACCTATCACAATATTTTTACTACCAGGAACATTGATTTAAACAAAAAGGGACTCCACAATATCATTCATTTTGCTCAACTTTTCACAAACAATACATTCGAAACTGCTTAAAACATAAGGCAACCCCACCGCCAGAACGATCGGGTCCGTTATTCACAAAAACATTATATCCTTCAAGCGAGAAAGATCGTTGGGGGCATGAAGATAGCCACGTTTCAGTTAGTCCTATCAATGTAAATGAAGGGTTATTTTGGTTATCCAACAATACCCGTAATTCATCAAAATGCTTACTTAAACTTTTTATATTCAAATGTATCAACGAAAATGTGTCTTTACATAAACCCTTACGAATTTCTTTTAAATTGATTCATAGTAACACAACTACATAATGGGGCTTAGGTTAAATCATCAAAATCATACTGCATTTCTTCAGCTGTTGAGTTCATATTATCGGCAACTAACTTATCATAAAAGATATATGCGAATTAGAAACTACATCATCTAGGAAATCATATTCTGGTGTAGTAGGTCTAAATAGATTAAAAAAAAAAAACCTCATCATCCAATACGGAATGAAAAGGCACATTTATCCTTCAGCCATTTTGAATGAGAAATTCTCTGACAATTGACCGCGCAAATGATGCTAACAGGGAGAAACCAGCATATGCATAACAGCAAAGTCGACGCGGCAGATACCGCACCGGATTCTGCGCAAAGTGAGATGGTAGGCTGGCGCCACGTGTGACAATGAAGGGTACGTGCCTCTCACAGGCATACAAACAAAATGTTTGGGCTAGTTGGCTGTCTACTTAGTCTACATCGTTGACCAGGAGAAGAGTTGAGAGGGAGGGAGAGAGAGGGAGAGAGGGGGCTCTGAAGCTGTGCGCACCCTCATGCATATCACACATGATGGTTTAGGTATACTCCCTATCATTAGGAGTTAGCTCGAATTCGAGGGACTACAAATTGGATATCAAAGGGTATTACTTCATTTATATTTCATTCTTAGGCAGGAATGACATTTATAATGCCGTAATGAGGTCCGAAGTTGTTCCTTTACACTGTATGCTCCCTAAAAAGGAGAAAATGGAAGGGAGGCAGATACCCCTCCATTGATGGACAAGTAAAAATACGCCTGCTATCGCTCTATCTGCTTCCTAAAAAACGGCGCTTGCACCTGCCCGTGAGGCTGCGTTCACATAGAAGTATACTATTCGGGTATTCGGGGCTCGTTTTCGAGGGCACGCGAATAGCTTGAATCGAACGATAGGATTTCCTAACACCGGTTCACATTATGCCTAAAGATTTAAAAAAATGAAGAAGTGTCCTTTATTTTTCTTTAATCTGTGGTCCCTCAAATTTCGAGCTTTACGGTATATATATAGGCACGACTGAAACATCTTTCCCTCCATCTCTCCCCCTCTCTCTCCCTGTCTTTTGCCCCTGCCCTTTTGGCCTTATATAACATCTAACAGGAGGGGGAGGGGGACATTGTCCCCAGGATTTTCTTTTTCAGAGGATCATCCCCCTGTATTTTCAAACTTGGTATTCTTATTTTTCTCTTTTTTTAGCACTCTTTTTTTTAGCACCTTGTCACAATGATCTGCCGATGCGAACATGTTGAAGATTACAAATATTTGAATGAAACTTCTCAAATATATTCAACCAAAGTTATGCAGCACATGGTTGAATTTCAATTCTGAAAATGCATGGGCTCCCTCCCCCGCCCCTTCGGTCAATCTCTTACACCAATGAAATCGTGCATATCATGTCGATCCTCGATAAAGAGGTCGCGAATAATAACGATTTTTTTTTTTCCACATTTTCCCTACATTTCCTTTTTTTTTTTTTTTTTAAGAAGTGCAAAGTCAATATTCCACCAAATGTGCACCAAATCGCCCGGGCCCCACTGTCGACTTCCACTACACACGAGAGAGTGCATCGTGAAGACCGACAACGTAGTAGGCATAGATCAAGGAGTATACATGCAGATACCGTAGATGATTCACTGTCCAAGAATCTCCTTCAGCCAAACGCTGTTCCAGAATCTCTTTGATTATTTTTTTTATATCATTCCGCGAAAGTGGGCACCGCAAAGATTTTTGATTTTTTTTTGAAAAATCCCAAAGCTCCATCCAGTCCTAATTAGACAGGGTGGTGTGATTTGCGGCCAAGACAGACGATCTAAATGTATTACGGCCAAGAAAGGCGATTATAAGATGCTCGGCGACAAAGATCTATTCAAATTATAGATAAAGATAAAAAGAAGAGTTCCAAGGTTGATAAGAACAAATTCTCATTTCATTTCATAAATTTCCATACTCCAGAAGGGCACATGATTCAACAAAAAGGGCTGTTCCTCATGTCCGTGCATCATAACAACAAAAACAAAAATAATAGAAATAATGCCACAGCATCCCTTTCGTCCATATGTAATTCCAATTTAAAAAAATATATATATTTTAACTTTTTCAACAAAGCGTTAGAAGAAATATGTGAAATTTGACATGCGTGTCGTTGAAAATAGTTATATACACAGCGACCCGGTAAAATCAAGCAGGGATAATAACATGTTCATGTCTATAACTATAATTAGTAAAAAAAAAAAAAGAAAAAAAGAAAAAGAGAGATGGAGAGAGAGACAGGGCTCTGAAGCTGTGTTATTATCACACATCACGGTTTTAGGTATACTCCTATATCGTTAGGAGTTAGCTCGAATTTTTGAGGGAGTGCAGATTGCAGATATCAAAGAACATTCCTTCATTTATTTTTCATCCTTAGGCAGGAATGATACATATAAATGCCGTAATGAGCTTCGAAATTCTTCTTTTACCCCTTATGCCTCCCTAAAGGGGAGAAAATGAAAGAGAGGCAGACACCTCTCCATTGAGAGTCACGTAAGAATCCGCCCTCTATCGATCGCTTTGCGTCCTAAAATGGCGCTTGCACCTGCGCCCGTGGGCGTACTACGCAAAATCTCGAGAGAGTGCATCTCTTAGGTTTGTACGCTCTTTGATTCCCACTATGTTATACTATTCGTATCTATTCCGTACTTTCGAATAGTGCCCTCTTATATGAACCGGTGTGAAGAAATCCTATCGTTCGATTCAAGCTATTCACTCGAAAACGAGCACCGAATACCCGAATAGTATACTCCTATGTGAACGCAGCCTAATGGTGTACGTGTGTATGGTGCACGCATTGCCCGCCATGCCTGTGTGTAAACGTATTCAAGTGAGCGGGTGGCTAATCCGTGTCCACATCTTTATAAATCGCGTTTTAACTATGGTTGCAATTATTTGTCTTTAAATCATTGGGGACCTGTCGAATGCAGAGAAAATTGGTAGAGCTGCCAAAGGGTCACGCTTCCAGTTTTGTAGTTTTCCAGTTTTTTTTCATATCACTATGTTCTGTTTACCTTATTCTCTGTTATCAAAAGAAGAGAAACATATGTTTTGTCGAAAAAAAATGAAATAAACTTTGAATTGATTATGTAAATGCGTACAATGCACCAGCCAATCGCATGCGAGACCAAGCACCGTAGCAACTCTGGGGCATATTGGCGCGGCGTTCGAAAGAAGCTTGAAACTGACGAGTGCGATCCAACATAGGGTGTTTAAAATTCCACTTTCGATCGGAAAAACTTAGTCATATGATATGAAATTTGGCGTAGACGTAGAAAACATATCAAAGATTCAATTTCTGTAACAAAAAAAAACAACAAAAACGACAAATAAAGGTCAAAATCTTTGTACCCCGCCTAGGAGGGAATTAGCTCTTGCGACTTTTGCCTGAAACCGTTGTCGCGGGTCACAATGATAAACTTATGATATGAGAGTCATAACTTGGGTGAAGGAATCAAAATAACTCAAAACAGAATGGTAATCTTTAGAAAATACTATTATTTTCAATTATCTTTATTATATCTATTGTTTTATGCCTTCGTCATATAAAAACAAAGGAAATAATAGGAAAAAACTATCCAGGGCCACAATTACTTCAAATTTGTCTCCTTCAACAATTTCAGCCAAGAAACATCCATTTCTGTTTAAATTCAATAAACCATAAAATACATAAGAAATGATTATGAAGCCAAATATTTGCTTCAATGTCATTCTTGAGGATATTGAAAATTATATGTTCACCAAAAATTAGAGGTCTTCAGCTTTTTTTTTTTATTTATATGGAAAACATTCTTTTTGCATAAATTAGTATGATTTAATTAATACAAGATACATAAATAAAAATTCTAAAAAATCTAGCTACACAGTCTTTGTAGATTACATTGGCCTCTACCTTCAAATAGTGAGCTATCCGTGACCGAGATCTGAAGGGGTGGGGGGCTAAAAAAGCCCTCCCCCGCTGGTTTCAAGTCCCTCAAAAGACCCGTTGGGATTAGGGTTAAGACGCGGCGTGTGCCGGAAAATGGAGGTGTAAAATCCAGGGTTTGGCCTTATTCGGTAGATATTTATGAGAGTTATAATCGCAAATGTCATGAATAAATAAGATTCACTTGAGATTCAGCTTTCATTTTGCTGCTTATAGTAGGAAATTGTTTCGTGGCATTTACACAGTCTGGAATATATATGAAGACTTTGTTCGCAACAAGAAAACAACAATATATATATATATATATATATATATATATATATATATATATATATAGATATATAATTATATATATGAAGAGTTTGTTTGCAAAAACCGATAAGTCCATATTTGTCAAGTGGAGATATTTGCGATTAAAGGTCAAGAAAAATAAAGAGAATAATAAGAAAATTTTTGCTTCTTTTGACAATAACTTCAAAAATATACCTTTATATGTAGTGACCAATATATCATTTAAAAGGTATTATTTTGTACCTAATGACAGAGACCGTACTTCAAAATCTTCAAAAATGGACTTATCGGTTTTTGCAAGCAAACTCTTCAAATGTATCTCAATTTTTTTGTTGATGGATGAATTATATCATACACACTGCTATAATGTGATTGCTCTTTCTGCCTGATCAGCTGAGGACATCAGTTCTCCCATCACAGTGACCATGGATAGAAATTGTGATGGTAGTTACATCATTTTCCTTCACACTTGTGTGATTATAATTTTGAAATCTGCTACATGCACTCTCATGTATAAGTTACACAAGTGTTATTACATGTGTCTTTATTTGGTAAATGCACCAAACTGAATATGATTGAATGATCACTTTGTCCACACTCAGGTACTTCTCCTGAAGACAGTTTAGCCCACTCTTATCTCTCCCTCCTAAGCAACCCCCCGGGGCCCCTCCCCTTCTTCAAATTCAGAAGCAGCATATAAAGTGAATAGCTGAAGTGAATTTTTGACATGCCCCATGAATGGAATTTGAAGATTTTCATTGCAAAAAGGGCTGAGCAGATACCCGGAATTAAAACATCTATAGTGATACTTCACTTAAAATGTAACATATTAAATAAAAAAAAATCCTGTATTTCTTATCAATTTTCTTTGTTTTTAGAAGCTTTGTCATGAACATCTCAACTTCACAAAAATATGGAGTGACCTTGTTTTTGTTTTGTTTTGTTTTGTTTTATTGTTGTTTTTTATAAACTCATAGTTTTCAGTTCTTTCCCTGTGTATATATTCCTGGAGGGAAGATACATCAAATATATTCCCTTGAGTGATATTTAGTTCTGTGCTTGAGAACTCGCTTCATACGTCATCCATACTCACCAGCAGATCTGTGCTGTTAGGGATTATTTTCTTGGCATTGCACTGTGTTCCTCACATCCAGAGGGTTTGATATTTGGAATTATGTCAAAATGAATGAGGGAGGGTACAGACAAGAGTGCATACAACTGCTTTTGTTTAAACCCTGACAGTGGACAGACAAAATTTTGAACCATCCTCTAAGACGAGCCAGCCTTTTGTCAGGTGGGTGCCTGAATTGACCCCACTGGGATACGACCTGTCTGCACTCCCTGCACCCCTCAGAGTGTTGCTTGTAGTTGATATTTCTCCTCCAGGTGTGTGAACAGAGGTGTTTTCTCTGCAAGCCAGTTGCCAGCAGGTGTTTGCTTTACTGAGTGTTAAGGTTCTATCACAGAAAATTTATGTGCTTTCTTGTGAGGTGCTGATTTCCAATAGTGTAGTTCATCCTAAATATTGGAAGGGTTGTGACTGGGGGGGGGGGGGGGGGAACAATAACAACA